>NC_059192.1:2239889-2282389 GCF_020615455.1 Coregonus clupeaformis
ACTACTGAGTCTACTGCTGTTCTGTTCTGTCTGGCACTAGGACTACTGATCTACTGCTGTTCTGTCTGTCAACACTTCATAGACTACTGATCTACTGCTGTCTGTTCTGTCTGACACTATAGACTACTGATCTACTGCTGTTCTGTTCTGTCTAACACTATAGACTACTGATCTACTGGTTCTGTTCTGTCTGACACTATAGACTACTGATCTACTGCTGTTCTGTTCTGTCTGACACTATAGACTACTGATCTACTGCTGTTCTGTTCTGTCTAACACTATAGACTACTGATCTACTGCTGTTCTGTCTAACACTATAGACTACTGATCTACTGCTGTTCTGTCTGACACTATAGACTACTGATCTACTGCTGTTCTGTTCTGTCTAACACTATAGACTACTGATCTACTGCTGTTCTGTTCTGTCTGACACTATAGACTACTGATCTACTGCTGTTCTGTCTGACACTATAGACTACTGATCTACTGCTGTTCTGTTCTGTCTAACACTATAGACTACTGATCTACTGCTGTTCTGTTCTGTCTGACACTATAGACTACTGATCTACTGCTGTTCTGTTCTGTCTAACACTATAGACTACTGATCTACTGCTGTTCTGTTCTGTCTGACACTATAGACTACTGATCTACTGCTGTTCTGTCTGACACTATAGACTACTGATCTACTGCTGTTCTGTTCTGTTTGACACTATAGACTACTGTTCTTCTGCTGTTCTGTTCTGTAACACTATAGACTACTGATCTACTGCTGTTCTGTTCTGTCTAACACTATAGACTACTGATCTACTGCTGTTCTGTTCTGTCTGACACTATAGACTACTGATCTACTGCTGTTCTGTTCTGTCTGACACTATAGACTACTGATCTACTGCTGTTCTGTCTGACACTATAGACTACTGATCTACTGCTGTTCTGTTCTGTCTGACACTATAGACTACTGATCTACTGCTGTTCTGTTCTGTCTAACACTATAGACTACTGATCTACTGCTGTTCTGTTCTGTCTAACACTATAGACTACTGATCTACTGCTGTTCTGTCTGACACTATAGACTACTGATCTACTGCTGTTCTGTCTGACACTATAGACTACTGATCTACTGCTGTTCTGTTCTGTCTAACACTATAGACTACTGATCTACTGCTGTTCTGTTCTGTCTAACACTATAGACTACTGATCTACTGCTGTTCTGTTCTGTCTAACACTATAGACTACTGATCTACTGCTGTTCTGTTCTGTCTAACACTATAGACTACTGATCTACTGCTGTTCTGTCTGACACTATAGACTACTGATCTACTGCTGTTCTGTTCTGTCTGACACTATAGACTACTGATCTACTGCTGTTCTGTTCTGTCTAACACTATAGACTACTGATCTACTGCTGTTCTGTTCTGTCTGACACTATAGACTACTGATCTACTGCTGTTCTGTCTGACACTATAGACTACTGATCTACTGCTGTTCTGTCTGTCACTATAGACTACTGATCTACTGCTGTTCTGTCTGTCACTATAGACTACTGATCTACTGCTGTTCTGTTCTGTCTGACACTATAGACTACTGATCTACTGCTGTTCTGTTCTGTCTGACACTATAGACTACTGATCTACTGCTGTTCTGTTCTGTCTGACACTATAGACTACTGATCTACTGCTGTTCTGTCTAACACTATAGACTACTGATCTACTGCTGTTCTGTTCTGTCTGACACTATAGACTACTGATCTACTGCTGTTCTGTTCTGTCTAACACTATAGACTACTGATCTACTGCTGTTCTGTTTGTCACTATAGACTATTGATCTACTGCTGTTCTGTTCTGTCTTTCACTATAGACTACTGATCTACTGCTGTTCTGTCTGTCACTATAGACTACTGATCTACTGCTGTTCTGTCTGACACTATAGACTACTGATCTACTGCTGTTCTGTTCTGTCTAACACTATAGACTACTGATCTACTGCTGTTCTGTTCTGTCTAACACTATAGACTACTGATCTACTGCTGTTCTGTTCTGTCTGACACTATAGACTACTGATCTACTGCTGTTCTGTCTGACACTATAGACTACTGATCTACTGCTGTTCTGTCTGACACTATAGACTACTGATCTACTGCTGTTCTGTTCTGTCTAACACTATAGACTACTGATCTACTGCTGTTCTGTTCTGTCTAACACTATAGACTACTGATCTACTGCTGTTCTGTCTAACACTATAGACTACTGATCTACTGCTGTTCTGTTCTGTCTGACACTATAGACTACTGATCTACTGCTGTTCTGTCTAACACTATAGACTACTGATCTACTGCTGTTCTGTTCTGTCTGACACTATAGACTACTGATCTACTGCTGTTCTGTCTAACACTATAGACTACTGATCTACTGCTGTTCTGTTCTGTCTGTCACTATAGACTACTGATCTACTGCTGTTCTGTTCTGTCTAACACTATAGACTACTGATCTACTGCTGTTCTGTCTGACACTATAGACTACTGATCTACTGCTGTTCTGTTCTGTCTGACACTATAGACTACTGATCTACTGCTGTTCTGTCTAACACTATAGACTACTGATCTACTGCTGTTCTGTCTGACACTATAGACTACTGATCTACTGCTGTTCTGTTCTGTCTGACACTATAGACTACTGATCTACTGCTGTTCTGTTCTGTCTGACACTATAGACTACTGATCTACTGCTGTTCTGTCTGACACTATAGACTACTGATCTACTGCTGTTCTGTTCTGTCTGACACTATAGACTACTGATCTACTGCTGTTCTGTCTGTCACTATAGACTACTGATCTACTGCTGTTCTGTTCTGTCTAACACTATAGACTACTGATCTACTGCTGTTCTGTCTGACACTATAGACTACTGATCTACTGCTGTTCTGTTCTGTCTGACACTATAGACTACTGATCTACTGCTGTTCTGTTCTGTCTAACACTATAGACTACTGATCTACTGCTGTTCTGTTCTGTCTAACACTATATACTACTGATCTACTGCTGTTCTGTTCTGTCTAACACTATAGACTACTGATCTACTGCTGTTCTGTCTGTCACTATAGACTACTGATCTACTGCTGTTCTGTCTGTCACTATATACTACTGATCTACTGCTGTTCTGTTCTGTCTGTCACTATAGACTACTGATCTACTGCTGTTCTGTCTGTCACTATAGACTACTGATCTACTGCTGTTCTGTTCTGTCTAACACTATAGACTACTGATCTACTGCTGTTCTGTCTGTCACTATAGACTATTGATCTACTGCTGTTCTGTTCTGTCTGTCACTATAGACTACTGATCTACTGCTGTTCTGTTCTGTCTAACACTATAGACTACTGATCTACTGCTGTTCTGTTCTGTCTAACACTATAGACTACTGATCTACTGCTGTTCTGTTCTGTCTGACACTATAGACTACTGATCTACTGCTGTTCTGTCTGACACTATAGACTACTGATCTACTGCTGTTCTGTCTAACACTATAGACTACTGATCTACTGCTGTTCTGTTCTGTCTGACACTATAGACTACTGATCTACTGCTGTTCTGTTCTGTCTAACACTATAGACTACTGATCTACTGCTGTTCTGTTCTGTCTGACACTATAGACTACTGATCTACTGCTGTTCTGTCTGACACTATAGACTACTGATCTACTGCTGTTCTGTTCTGTCTAACACTATAGACTACTGATCTACTGCTGTTCTGTCTAACACTATAGACTACTGATCTACTGCTGTTCTGTCTGACACTATAGACTACTGATCTACTGCTGTTCTGTTCTGTCTAACACTATAGACTACTGATCTACTGCTGTTCTGTTCTGTCTAACACTATAGACTACTGATCTACTGCTGTTCTGTTCTGTCTGACACTATAGACTACTGATCTACTGCTGTTCTGTTCTGTCTAACACTATAGACTACTGATCTACTGCTGTTCTGTCTGACACTATAGACTACTGATCTACTGCTGTTCTGTTCTGTCTAACACTATAGACTACTGATCTACTGCTGTTCTGTCTAACACTATAGACTACTGATCTACTGCTGTTCTGTTCTGTCTGACACTATAGACTACTGATCTACTGCTGTTCTGTTCTGTCTAACACTATAGACTACTGATCTACTGCTGTTCTGTTCTGTCTGACACTATAGACTACTGATCTACTGCTGTTCTGTTCTGTCTGACACTATAGACTACTGATCTACTGCTGTTCTGTTCTGTCTAACACTATAGACTACTGATCTACTGCTGTTCTGTCTGTCACTATAGACTACTGATCTACTGCTGTTCTGTTCTGTCTAACACTATAGACTACTGATCTACTGCTGTTCTGTCTGTCACTATAGACTACTGATCTACTGCTGTTCTGTTCTGTCTGACACTATAGACTACTGATCTACTGCTGTTCTGTCTAACACTATAGACTACTGATCTACTGCTGTTCTGTTCTGTCTGTCACTAGAGACTACTGATCTACCGCTGTTCTGTTCTGTCTAACACTATAGACTACTGATCTACTGCTGTTCTGTCTAACACTATAGACTACTGATCTACTGCTGTTCTGTTCTGTCTGACACTATAGACTACTGATCTACTGCTGTTCTGTCTGACACTATAGACTACTGATCTACTGCTGTTCTGTCTGACACTATAGACTACTGATCTACTGCTGTTCTGTTCTGTCTAACACTATAGACTACTGATCTACTGCTGTTCTGTTCTGTCTAACACTATAGACTACTGATCTACTGCTGTTCTGTTCTGTCTAACACTATAGACTACTGATCTACTGCTGTTCTGTTCTGTCTGACACTATAGACTACTGATCTACTGCTGTTCTGTCTAACACTATAGACTACTGATCTACTGCTGTTCTGTCTAACACTATAGACTACTGATCTACTGCTGTTCTGTTCTGTCTAACACTATAGACTACTGATCTACTGCTGTTCTGTTCTGTCTGACACTATAGACTACTGATCTACTGCTGTTCTGTCTAACACTATAGACTACTGATCTACTGCTGTTCTGTTCTGTCTGACACTATAGACTACTGATCTACTGCTGTTCTGTCTAACACTATAGACTACTGATCTACTGCTGTTCTGTTCTGTCTGACACTATAGACTACTGATCTACTGCTGTTCTGTCTGTCTAACACTATAGACTACTGATCTACTGCTGTTCTGTTCTGTCTGACACTATAGACTACTGATCTACTGCTGTTCTGTTCTGTCTAACACTATAGACTACTGATCTACTGCTGTTCTGTTCTGTCTGACACTATAGACTACTGATCTACTGCTGTTCTGTCTAACACTATAGACTACTGATCTACTGCTGTTCTGTTCTGTCTAACACTATAGACTACTGATCTACTGCTGTTCTGTCTAACACTATAGACTACTGATCTACTGCTGTTCTGTTCTGTCTGACACTATAGACTACTGATCTACTGCTGTTCTGTCTGTCACTATAGACTACTGATCTACTGCTGTTCTGTTCTGTCTGACACTATAGACTACTGATCTACTGCTGTTTTGTTCTGTCTGACACTATAGACTACTGATCTACTGCTGTTCTGTCTGTACACTATAGACTACTGATCTACTGCTGTTCTGTTCTGTCTGACACTATAGACTACTGATCTACTGGTTCTGTTCTGTCTGACACTATAGACTACTGATCTACTGCTGTTCTGTCTGACACTATAGACTACTGATCTACTGCTGTTCTGTTCTGTCTGACACTATAGACTACTGATCTACTGCTGTTCTGTTCTGTCTAACACTATAGACTACTGATCTACTGCTGTTCTGTCTGACACTATAGACTACTGATCTACTGCTGTTCTGTTCTGTCTAACACTATAGACTACTGATCTACTGCTGTTCTGTTCTGTCTGACACTATAGACTACTGATCTACTGCTGTTCTGTTCTGTCTGACACTATAGACTACTGATCTACTGCTGTTCTGTTCTGTCTGACACTATAGACTACTGATCTACTGCTGTTCTGTTCTGACACTATAGACTACTGATCTACTGCTGTTCTGTCTGACTAACACTATAGACTACTGATCTACTGCTGTTCTGTCTGTCACTATAGACTACTGATCTACTGCTGTTCTGTTCTGTCTAACACTATAGACTACTGATCTACTGCTGTTCTGTCTAACACTATAGACTACTGATCTACTGCTGTTCTGTTCTGTCTGACACTATAGACTACTGATCTACTGCTGTTCTGTCTGACACTATAGACTACTGATCTACTGCTGTTCTGTTCTGTCTGACACTATAGACTACTGATCTACTGCTGTTCTGTTCTGTCTAACACTATAGACTACTGATCTACTGCTGTTCTGTTCTGTCTGACACTATAGACTACTGATCTACTGCTGTTCTGTCTGACACTATAGACTACTGATCTACTGCTGTTCTGTTCTGTCTGACACTATAGACTACTGATCTACTGCTGTTCTGTTCTGTCTGACACTATAGACTACTGATCTACTGCTGTTCTGTTCTGTCTAACACTATAGACTACTGATCTACTGCTGTTCTGTTCTGTCTGACACTATAGACTACTGATCTACTGCTGTTCTGTTCTGTCTGACACTATAGACTACTGATCTACTGCTGTTCTGTCTGACACTATAGACTACTGATCTACTGCTGTTCTGTTCTGTCTAACACTATAGACTACTGATCTACTGCTGTTCTGTCTAACACTATAGACTACTGATCTACTGCTGTTATGTCTGTCACTATAGACTACTGATCTACTGCTGTTCTGTTCTGTCTGACACTATAGACTACTGATCTACTGCTGTTCTGTTCTGTCTGACACTATAGACTACTGATCTACTGCTGTTCTGTCTGTCACTATAGACTACTGATCTACTGCTGTTCTGTTCTGTCTAACACTATAGACTACTGATCTACTGCTGTACTGTTCTGTCTAACACTATAGACTACTGATTTACTGCTGTGCTGTTCTGTTTTTCACTATAGACTACTGATCTACTGATGTGCTGTTCTGTCTAACACTATAGACTACTGATCTACTGCTGTTCTGTTCTGTCTGACAGTATAGACTAATGATCTACTGCTGTTCTGTTCTGTCTGACACTATAGACTACTGATCTACTGCTGTTCTGTTCTGTCTAACACTATAGACTACTGATCTACTGCTGTTCTGTCTGTTCACTATAGACTACTGATCTACTGCTGTTCTGTTCTGTCTGACACTATAGACTACTGATCTACTGCTGTTCTGTCTGACACTATAGACTACTGATCTACTGCTGTTCTGTTCTGTCTGACACTATAGACTACTGATCTACTGCTGTTCTGTCTGACACTATAGACTACTGATCTACTGCTGTTCTGTTCTGTCTGACACTATAGACTACTGATCTACTGCTGTTCTGTTCTGTCTGACACTATAGACTACTGATCTACTGCTGTTCTGTTCTGTCTGACACTATAGACTACTGATCTACTGCTGTTCTGTTCTGTCTAACACTATAGACTACTGATCTACTGCTGTTCTGTTCTGTCTAACACTATAGACTACTGATCTACTGCTGTTCTGTCTGACACTATAGACTACTGATCTACTGCTGTTCTGTCTGTCACTATAGACTACTGATCTACTGCTGTTCTGTCTGTCTAACACTATAGACTACTGATCTACTGCTGTGCTGTTCTGTTTGTCACTATAGACTACTGATCTACTGCTGTTCTGTCTGACACTATAGACTACTGATCTACTGCTGTTCTGTTCTGTCTAACACTATAGACTACTGATCTACTGCTGTTCTGTTCTGTCTAACACTATAGACTACTGATCTACTGCTGTTCTGTTCTGTCTGTCACTATAGACTACTGATCTACTGCTGTTCTGTTCTGTCTGACACTATAGACTACTGATCTACTGCTGTTCTGTTCTGTCTGACACTATAGACTACTGATCTACTGCTGTTCTGTTCTGTCTAACACTATAGACTACTGATCTACTGCTGTTCTGTCTAACACTATAGACTACTGATCTACTGCTGTTCTGTTCTGTCTGACACTATAGACTACTGATCTACTGCTGTTCTGTTCTGTCTGACACTATAGACTACTGATCTACTGCTGTTCTGTCTGTCACTATAGACTACTGATCTACTGCTGTTCCGTTCTGTCTGACACTATAGACTACTGATCTACTGCTGTTCTGTCTGACACTATAGACTACTGATCTACTGCTGTTCTGTCTAACACTATAGACTACTGATCTACTGCTGTTCTGTTCTGTCTAACACTATAGACTACTGATCTACTGCTGTTCTGTTCTGTCTAACACTATAGACTACTGATCTACTGCTGTTCTGTTCTGTCTGTCACTATAGACTACTGATCTACTGCTGTTCTGTTCTGTCTAACACTATAGACTACTGATCTACTGCTGTTCTGTCTAACACTATAGACTACTGATCTACTGCTGTTCTGTTCTGTCTGTCACTATAGACTACTGATCTACTGCTGTTCTGTTCTGTCTGACACTATAGACTACTGATCTACTGCTGTTCTGTCTACCACTATAGACTACTGATATACTGCTGTTCTGTTCTGTCTGTCACTATAGACTACTGATCTACTGCTGTTCTGTCTATCACTATAGACTACTGATCTACTGCTGTTCTGTTCTGTCTGACACTATAGACTACTGATCTACTGCTGTTCTGTTCTGTCTAACACTATAGACTACTGATCTACTGCTGTTCTGTTCTGTCTGACACTATAGACTACTGATCTACTGCTGTTCTGTTCTGTCTGACACTATAGACTACTGATCTACTGCTGTTCTGTTCTGTCTAACACTATAGACTACTGATCTACTGCTGTTCTGTCTAACACTATAGACTACTGATCTACTGCTGTTCTGTTCTGTCTGACACTATAGACTACTGATCTACTGCTGTTCTGTCTAACACTATAGACTACTGATCTACTGCTGTTCTGTTCTGTCTAACACTATAGACTACTGATCTACTGCTGTTCTGTCTGACACTATAGACTACTGATCTACTGCTGTTCTGTTCTGTCTGTCACTATAGACTACTGATCTACTGCTGTTCTGTTCTGTCTAACACTATAGACTACTGATCTACTGCTGTTCTGTCTGTCACTATAGACTACTGATCTAATGCTGTTCTGTTCTGTCTAATACTATAGACTACTGATCTACTGCTGTTCTGTCTAACACTATAGACTACTGATCTACTGCTGTTCTGTCTGACACTATAGACTACTGATCTACTGCTGTTCTGTCTGTCACTATAGACTACTGATCTAATGCTGTTCTGTTCTGTCTAATACTATAGACTACTGATCTACTGCTGTTCTGTTTGTCACTATAGACTACTGATCTACTGCTGTTCTGTCTTTCACTATATACGACTGATCTACTGCTGTTCTGTCTGTCACTATAGACTATTGATCTACTGCTGTTCTGTTCTGTCTGTCACTATAGACTACTGATCTACTGCTGTTCTGTCTGTCACTATAGACTACTGATCTACTGCTGTTCTGTTCTGTCTGACACTATAGACTACTGATCTACTGCTGTTCTGTCTAACACTATAGACTACTGATCTACTGCTGTTCTGTTCTGTCTGACACTATAGACTACTGATCTACTGCTGTTCTGTTCTGTCTGACACTATAGACTACTGATCTACTGCTGTTCTGTCTAACACTATAGACTACTGATCTACTGCTGTTCTGTTCTGTCTGTCACTATAGACTACTGATCTACTGATTTGCTGTAATGTCTAACACTATAGACTACTGAATTACTGCTGTTCTGTTCTGTCTGACAGTATAGACTAATGATCTACTGCTGTTCTGTTCTGTTTGACACTATAGACTACTGTTCTACTGCTGTTCTGTACTGTCTAACACTATAGACTACTGATCTACTGCTGTTCTGTTCTGTCTAACACTATAGACTACTGATCTACTGCTGTTCTGTCTGACACTATAGACTACTGATCTACTGCTGTTCTGTCTGCTACACTATAGACTACTGATCTACTGCTGTTCTGTTCTGTCTGACACTATAGACAACTGATCTACTGCTGTTCTGTTCTGTCTAACACTATAGACTACTGATCTACTGCTGTTCTGTTCTGTCTGACACTATAGACTACTGATCTACTGCTGTTCTGTCTGACACTATAGACTACTGATCTACTGCTGTTCTGTTCTGTCTGACACTATAGACTACTGATCTACTGCTGTTCTGTCTAACACTATAGACTACTGATCTACTGCTGTTCTGTTCTGTCTGTCACTATAGACTACTGATCTACTGCTGTTCTGTTCTGTCTAACACTATAGACTACTGATCTACTGCTGTTCTGTCTGACACTATAGACTACTGATCTACTGCTGTTCTGTTCTGTCTGACACTATAGACTACTGATCTACTGCTGTTCTGTTCTGTCTAACACTATAGACTACTGATCTACTGCTGTTCTGTTCTGTCTGACACTATAGACTACTGATCTACTGCTGTTCTGTTCTGTCTGACACTATAGACTACTGATCTACTGCTGTTCTGTCTGACACTATAGACTACTGATCTACTGCTGTTCTGTCTGTCACTATAGACTACTGATCTACTGCTGTTCTGTCTGTCACTATAGACTACTGATCTACTGCTGTTCTGTTCTGTCTAACACTATAGACTACTGATCTACTGCTGTTCTGTCTGACACTATAGACTACTGATCTACTGCTGTTCTGTTCTGTCTGACACTATAGACTACTGATCTACTGCTGTTCTGTTCTGTCTGACACTATAGACTACTGATCTACTGCTGTTCTGTTCTGTCTAACACTATAGACTACTGATCTACTGCTGTTCTGTTCTGTCTGACACTATAGACTACTGATCTACTGCTGTTCTGTCTGACACTATAGACTACTGATCTACTGCTGTTCTGTTCTGTCTAACACTATAGACTACTGATCTACTGCTGTTCTGTTCTGTCTAACACTATAGACTACTGATCTACTGCTGTTCTGTTCTGTCTAACACTATAGACTACTGATCTACTGCTGTTCTGTTCTGTCTAACACTATAGACTACTGATCTACTGCTGTTCTGTTCTGTCTGACACTATAGACTACTGATCTACTGCTGTTCTGTCTGACACTATAGACTACTGATCTACTGCTGTTCTGTTCTGTCTAACACTATAGACTACTGATCTACTGCTGTTCTGTCTAACACTATAGACTACTGATCTACTGCTGTTCTGTCTGACACTATAGACTACTGATCTACTGCTGTTCTGTTCTGTCTGACACTATAGACTACTGATCTACTGCTGTTCTGTTCTGTCTAACACTATAGACTACTGATCTACTGGTCTGTTCTGTCTGACACTATAGACTACTGATCTACTGCTGTTCTGTTCTGTCTAACACTATAGACTACTGATCTACTGCTGTTCTGTCTAACACTATAGACTACTGATCTACTGCTGTTCTGTTCTGTCTGACACTATAGACTACTGATCTACTGCTGTTCTGTTCTGTCTGACACTATAGACTACTGATCTACTGCTGTTCTGTTCTGTCTAACACTATAGACTACTGATCTACTGCTGTTCTGTTCTGACACTATAGACTACTGATCTACTGCTGTTCTGTCTGTCACTATAGACTACTGATCTACTGCTGTTCTGTCTGTCACTATAGACTACTGATCTACTGCTGTTCTGTTCTGTCTAACACTATAGACTACTGATCTACTGCTGTTCTGTCTGACACTATAGACTACTGATCTACTGCTGTTCTGTTCTGTCTGACACTATAGACTACTGATCTACTGCTGTTCTGTCTGACACTATAGACTACTGATCTACTGCTGTTCTGTTCTGTCTGACACTATAGACTACTGATCTACTGCTGTTCTGTTCTGTCTGACACTATAGACTACTGATCTACTGCTGTTCTGTCTGACACTATAGACTACTGATCTACTGCTGTTCTGTCTGACACTATAGACTACTGATCTACTGCTGTTCTGTTCTGTCTAACACTATAGACTACTGATCTACTGCTGTTCTGTTCTGTCTAACACTATAGACTACTGATCTACTGCTGTTCTGTTCTGTCTGACACTATAGACTACTGATCTACTGCTGTTCTGTCTGACACTATAGACTACTGATCTACTGCTGTTCTGTTCTGTCTAACACTATAGACTACTGATCTACTGCTGTTCTGTCTAACACTATAGACTACTGATCTACTGCTGTTCTGTTCTGTCTGACACTATAGACTACTGATCTACTGCTGTTCTGTCTGACACTATAGACTACTGATCTACTGCTGTTCTGTCTGACACTATAGACTACTGATCTACTGCTGTTCTGTTCTGTCTAACACTATAGACTACTGATCTACTGCTGTTCTGTTCTGTCTGACACTATAGACTACTGATCTACTGCTGTTCTGTTCTGTCTGACACTATAGACTACTGATCTACTGCTGTTCTGTTCTGTCTAACACTATAGACTACTGATCTACTGCTGTTCTGTTCTGTCTGACACTATAGACTACTGATCTACTGGCTGTTCTGTCTGACACTATAGACTACTGATCTACTGCTGTTCTGTTCTGTCTGACACTATAGACTACTGATCTACTGCTGTTCTGTTCTGTCTAACACTATAGACTACTGATCTACTGCTGTTCTGTTCTGTCTGACACTATAGACTACTGATCTACTGCTGTTCTGTTCTGTCTAACACTATAGACTACTGATCTACTGCTGTTCTGTTCTGTCTGTCACTATAGACTACTGATCTACTGCTGTTCTGTTCTGTCTAACACTATAGACTACTGATCTACTGCTGTTCTGTTCTGTCTAACACTATAGACTACTGATCTACTGGCTGTTCTGTCTGACACTATAGACTACTGATCTACTGCTGTTCTGTTCTGTCTGACACTATAGACTACTGATCTACTGCTGTTCTGTTGTCTGACACTATAGACTACTGATCTACTGCTGTTCTGTTCTGTGTAACACTATAGACTACTGATCTACTGCTGTTCTGTCTGACACTATAGACTACTGATCTACTGCTGTTCTGTTCTGTCTAATACTATAGACTACTGATCTACTGCTGTTCTGTCTAACACTATAGACTACTGATCTACTGCTGTTCTGTTCTCTCTGACACTATAGACTACTGATCTACTGCTGTTCTGTTCTGTCTAACACTATAGACTACTGATCTACTGCTGTTCTGTTCTGTCTGACACTATAGACTACTGATCTACTGCTGTTCTGTTTGTCACTATAGACTACTGATCTACTGCTGTTCTGTCTGTCACTATATACTACTGATCTACTGCTGTTCTGTCTGTCACTATAGACTACTGATCTACTGCTGTTCTGTTCTGTCTAACACTATAGACTACTGATCTACTGCTGTTCTGTCTGTCACTATAGACTATTGATCTACTGCTGTTCTGTTCTGTCTGACACTATAGACTACTGATCTACTGCTGTTCTGTCTGACACTATAGACTACTGATCTACTGCTGTTCTGTTCTGTCTGACACTATAGACTACTGATCTACTGCTGTTCTGTTCTGTCTAACACTATAGACTACTGATCTACTGCTGTTCTGTCTGACACTATAGACTACTGATCTACTGCTGTTCTGTCTAACACTATAGACTACTGATCTACTGCTGTTCTGTTCTGTCTAACACTATAGACTACTGATCTACTGCTGTTCTGTTCTGTCTAACACTATAGACTACTGATCTACTGCTGTTCTGTTCTGTCTGACACTATAGACTACTGATCTACTGCTGTTCTGTCTGACACTATAGACTACTGATCTACTGCTGTTCTGTTCTGTCTGACACTATAGACTACTGATCTACTGCTGTTCTGTCTAACACTATAGACTACTGATCTACTGCTGTTCTGTTCTGTCTGGCACTAGAGACTACTGATCTACTGCTGTTCTGTTCTGTCTAACACTATAGACTACTGATCTACTGC
The DNA here is from genome assembly GCF_020615455.1 of Coregonus clupeaformis. Lineage (NCBI taxonomy): Eukaryota > Metazoa > Chordata > Actinopteri > Salmoniformes > Salmonidae > Coregonus > Coregonus clupeaformis. The sequence continues at coordinate 2,254,029 of NC_059192.1, forward strand.
TGTTCTGTTCTGTCTGACACTATAGACTACTGATCTACTGCTGTTCTGTTCTGTCTAACACTATAGACTACTGATCTACTGCTGTTCTGTTCTGTCTGACACTATAGACTACTGATCTACTGCTGTTCTGTCTGACACTATAGACTACTGATCTACTGCTGTTCTGTTCTGTCTAACACTATAGACTACTGATCTACTGGTCTGTTCTGTCTAACACTATAGACTACTGATCTACTGCTGTTCTGTTCTGTCTAACACTATAGACTACTGATCTACTGCTGTTCTGTCTGACACTATAGACTACTGATCTACTGCTGTTCTGTTCTGTCTGACACTATAGACTACTGATCTACTGCTGTTCTGTTCTGTCTAACACTATAGACTACTGATCTACTGCTGTTCTGTCTGACACTATAGACTACTGATCTACTGCTGTTCTGTTCTGTCTAACACTATAGACTACTGATCTACTGCTGTTCTGTCTAACACTATAGACTACTGATCTACTGCTGTTCTGTCTGACACTATAGACTACTGATCTACTGCTGTTCTGTTCTGTCTGTCACTATAGACTACTGATCTACTGCTGTTCTGTTCTGTCTAACACTATAGACTACTGATCTACTGCTGTTCTGTCTGACACTATAGACTACTGATCTACTGCTGTTCTGTTCTGTCTAACACTATAGACTACTGATCTACTGCTGTTCTGTTCTGTCTGACACTATAGACTACTGATCTACTGCTGTTCTGTTCTGTCTGACACTATAGACTACTGATCTACTGCTGTTCTGTTCTGTCTAACACTATAGACTACTGATCTACTGCTGTTCTGTTCTGACACTATAGACTACTGATCTACTGCTGTTCTGTCTGTCACTATAGACTACTGATCTACTGCTGTTCTGTCTGTCTATATAGACTACTGATCTACTGCTGTTCTGTTCTGTCTGACACTATAGACTACTGATCTACTGCTGTTCTGTCTGACACTATAGACTACTGATCTACTGCTGTTCTGTTCTGTCTGACACTATAGACTACTGATCTACTGCTGTTCTGTCTGACACTATAGACTACTGATCTACTGCTGTTCTGTTCTGTCTGACACTATATACTACTGATCTACTGCTGTTCTGTTCTGTCTGACACTATAGACTACTGATCTACTGCTGTTCTGTTCTGTCTGACACTATAGACTACTGATCTACTGCTGTTCTGTCTGTCACTATAGACTACTGATCTACTGCTGTTCTGTTCTGTCTAACACTATAGACTACTGATCTACTGCTGTTCTGTTCTGTCTAACACTATAGACTACTGATCTACTGCTGTTCTGTTCTGTCTGACACTATAGACTACTGATCTACTGCTGTTCTGTTCTGTCTAACACTATAGACTACTGATCTACTGCTGTTCTGTTCTGTCTAACACTATAGACTACTGATCTACTGCTGTTCTGTCTAACACTATAGACTACTGATCTACTGCTGTTCTGTTCTGTCTGACACTATAGACTACTGATCTACTGCTGTTCTGTCTAACACTATAGACTACTGATCTACTGCTGTTCTGTCTGACACTATAGACTACTGATCTACTGCTGTTCTGTTCTGTCTGTCACTATAGACTACTGATCTACTGCTGTTCTGTTCTGTCTAACACTATAGACTACTGATCTACTGGCTGTTCTGTCTGACACTATAGACTACTGATCTACTGCTGTTCTGTTCTGTCTAACACTATAGACTACTGATCTACTGGCTGTTCTGTCTAACACTATAGACTACTGATCTACTGCTGTTCTGTTCTGTCTAACACTATAGACTACTGATCTACTGCTGTTCTGTTCTGTCTGACACTATAGACTACTGATCTACTGCTGTTCTGTTCTGTCTGACACTATAGACTACTGATCTACTGCTGTTCTGTTTGACACTATAGACTACTGATCTACTGCTGTTCTGTCTGCTACACTATAGACTACTGATCTACTGCTGTTCTGTTCTGTCTACACTATAGACTACTGATCTACTGCTGTTCTGTTCTGTCTAACACTATAGACTACTGATCTACTGCTGTTCTGTCTGACACTATAGACTACTGATCTACTGCTGTTCTGTTCTGTCTGACACTATAGACTACTGATCTACTGCTGTTCTGTCTGACACTATAGACTACTGATCTACTGCTGTTCTGTTCTGTCTGACACTATAGACTACTGATCTACTGCTGTTCTGTTCTGTCTGTCACTATAGACTACTGATCTACTGCTGTTCTGTTCTGTCTAACACTATAGACTACTGATCTACTGGTCTGTTCTGTCTGACACTATAGACTACTGATCTACTGCTGTTCTGTTCTGTCTGACACTATAGACTACTGATCTACTGCTGTTCTGTCTAACACTATAGACTACTGATCTACTGCTGTTCTGTCTGTCACACTATAGACTACTGATCTACTGCTGTTCTGTCTGTCACACTATAGACTACTGATCTACTGCTGTTCTGTTCTGTCTAACACTATAGACTACTGATCTACTGCTGTTCTGTCTGACACTATAGACTACTGATCTACTGCTGTTCTGTCTAACACTATAGACTACTGATCTACTACTGTTCTGTCTAACACTATAGACTACTGATCTACTGCTGTTCTGTTCTGTCTGACACTATAGACAACTGATCTACTGCTGTTCTGTTCTGTCTAACACTATAGACTACTGATCTACTGCTGTTCTGTTCTGTCTGACACTATAGACTACTGATCTACTGCTGTTCTGTCTGACACTATAGACTACTGATCTACTGCTGTTCTGTCTGACACTATAGACTACTGATCTACTGCTGTTCTGTCTGTCACTATAGACTACTGATCTACTGCTGTTCTGTTCTGTCTGACACTATAGACTACTGATCTACTGCTGTTCTGTCTGTCACTATAGACTACTGATCTACTGCTGTTCTGTTCTGTCTGACACTATAGACTACTGATCTACTGCTGTTCTGTCTGACACTATAGACTACTGATCTACTGCTGTTCTGTCTAACACTATAGACTACTGATCTACTGCTGTTCTGTTCTGTCTGACACTATAGACTACTGATCTACTGCTGTTCTGTCTGACACTATAGACTACTGATCTACTGCTGTTCTGTTCTGTCTAACACTATAGACTACTGATCTACTGCTGTTCTGTTCTGTCTAACACTATAGACTACTGATCTACTGCTGTTCTGTTCTGTCTAACACTATAGACTACTGATCTACTGCTGTTCTGTTCTGTCTAACACTATAGACTACTGATCTACTGCTGTTCTGTTCTGTCTGACACTATAGACTACTGATCTACTGCTGTACTGTTCTGTCTGACACTATAGACTACTGATCTACTGCTGTTCTGTTCTGTCTGACACTATAGACTACTGATCTACTGCTGTTCTGTCTGTCACTATAGACTACTGATCTACTGCTGTTCTGTTCTGTCTGACACTATAGACTACTGATCTACTGCTGTTCTGTCTGACACTATAGACTACTGATCTACTGCTGTTCTGTCTAACACTATAGACTACTGATCTACTGCTGTTCTGTCTAACACTATAGACTACTGATCTACTGCTGTTCTGTCTGTCTGACACTATAGACTACTGATCTACTGCTGTTCTGTCTGTCTACACTATAGACTACTGATCTACTGCTGTTCTGTTCTGTCTAACACTATAGACTACTGATCTACTGCTGTTCTGTTCTGTCTGACACTATAGACTACTGATCTACTGCTGTTCTGTTCTGTCTAACACTATAGACTACTGATCTACTGCTGTTCTGTCTGACACTATAGACTACTGATCTACTGCTGTTCTGTTCTGTCTGTCACTATAGACTACTGATCTACTGGTCTGTTCTGTCTAACACTATAGACTACTGATCTACTGGCTGTTCTGTCTGACACTATAGACTACTGATCTACTGCTGTTCTGTTCTGTCTGTCACTATAGACTACTGATCTACTGTTGTTCTGTTCTGTCTAACACTATAGACTACTGATCTACTGGCTGTTCTGTCTGACACTATAGACTACTGATCTACTGCTGTTCTGTTCTGTCTAACACTATAGACTACTGATCTACTGCTGTTCTGTCTAACACTATAGACTACTGATCTACTGCTGTTCTGTTCTGTCTGACACTATAGACTACTGATCTACTGCTGTTCTGTTCTGTCTAACACTATAGACTACTGATCTACTGCTGTTCTGTTCTGTCTAACACTATAGACTACTGATCTACTGCTGTTCTGTTCTGTCTAACACTATAGACTACTGATCTACTGCTGTTCTGTTCTGTCTACACTATAGACTACTGATCTACTGCTGTTCTGTCTGACACTATAGACTACTGATCTACTGCTGTTCTGTTCTGTCTGACACTATAGACTACTGATCTACTGCTGTTCTGTCTGACACTATAGACTACTGATCTACTGCTGTTCTGTTCTGTCTGACACTATAGACTACTGATCTACTGCTGTTCTGTTCTGTCTGACACTATAGACTACTGATCTACTGCTGTTCTGTTCTGTCTAACACTATAGACTACTGATCTACTGCTGTTCTGTCTGACACTATAGACTACTGATCTACTGCTGTTCTGTTCTGTCTGACACTATAGACTACTGATCTACTGCTGTTCTGTTCTGTCTAACACTATAGACTACTGATCTACTGCTGTTCTGTTCTGTCTAACACTATAGACTACTGATCTACTGCTGTTCTGTTCTGTCTAACACTATAGACTACTGATCTATTGCTGTTCTGTTGTGACACTATAGACTACTGATCTACTGCTGTTCTGTCTGTCCACTATAGACTACTGATCTACTGCTGTTCTGTCTGACACTATAGACTACTGATCTACTGCTGTTCTGTTCTGTCTAACACTATAGACTACTGATCTACTGCTGTTCTGTCTGACACTATAGACTACTGATCTACTGCTGTTCTGTTCTGTCTGACACTATAGACTACTGATCTACTGCTGTTCTGTCTAACACTATAGACTACTGATCTACTGCTGTTCTGTTCTGTCTGACACTATAGACTACTGATCTACTGCTGTTCTGTTCTGTCTAACACTATAGACTACTGATCTACTGCTGTTCTGTTCTGTCTAACACTATAGACTACTGATCTACTGCTGTTCTGTCTGACACTATAGACTACTGATCTACTGCTGTTCTGTTCTGTCTAACACTATAGACTACTGATCTACTGCTGTTCTGTTCTGTCTAACACTATAGACTACTGATCTACTGCTGTTCTGTTCTGTCTAACACTATAGACTACTGATCTACTGCTGTTCTGTCTGTCACTATAGACTATTGATCTACTGCTGTTCTGTTCTGTCTAACACTATAGACTGCTGATCTACTGCTGTACTGTTCTGTCTGACACTATAGACTACTGATCTACTGCTGTTCTGTTCTGTCTGACACTATAGACTACTGATCTACTGCTGTTCTGTCTGTCACTATAGACTACTGATCTACTGCTGTTCTGTTCTGTCTGACACTATAGACTACTGATCTACTGCTGTTCTGTCTGACACTATAGACTACTGATCTACTGCTGTTCTGTTCTGTCTGACACTATAGACTACTGATCTACTGCTGTTCTGTCTGACACTATAGACTACTGATCTACTGCTGTTCTGTTCTGTCTGACACTATAGACTACTGATCTACTGCTGTTCTGTTCTGTCTGACACTATAGACTACTGATCTACTGCTGTTCTGTTCTGTCTGACACTATAGACTACTAATCTACTGCTGTTCTGTCTGTCACTATAGACTACTGATCTACTGCTGTTCTGTTCTAACACTATAGACTACTGATCTACTGCTGTTCTGTCTGACACTATAGACTACTGATCTACTGCTGTTCTGTTCTGTCTAACACTATAGACTACTGATCTACTGCTGTTCTGTTCTGTCTGACACTATAGACTACTGATCTACTGCTGTTCTGTCTGTCACTATAGACTACTGATCTACTGCTGTTCTGTCTGACACTATAGACTACTGATCTACTGCTGTTCTGTCTGACACTATAGACTACTGATCTACTGCTGTTCTGTTCTGTCTGACACTATAGACTACTGATCTACTGCTGTTCTGTTCTGTCTAACACTATAGACTACTGATCTACTGCTGTTCTGTCTGACACTATAGACTACTGATCTACTGCTGTTCTGTTCTGTCTGACACTATAGACTACTGATCTACTGCTGTTCTGTTCTGTCTAACACTATAGACTACTGATCTACTGCTGTTCTGTTCTGTCTGACACTATAGACTACTGATCTACTGCTGTTCTGTTCTGTCTGACACTATAGACTACTGATCTACTGCTGTTCTGTCTAACACTATAGACTACTGATCTACTGCTGTTCTGTTCTGTCTAACACTATAGACTACTGATCTACTGCTGTTCTGTTCTGTCTAACACTATAGACTACTGATCTACTGCTGTTCTGTTCTGTCTGACACTATAGACTACTGATCTACTGCTGTTCTGTTCTGTCTAACACTATAGACTACTGATCTACTGCTGTTCTGTTCTGTCTGACACTATAGACTACTGATCTACTGTGCTGTTCTGTCTGACACTATAGACTACTGATCTACTGCTGTTCTGTTCTGTCTGACACTATAGACTACTGATCTACTGCTGTTCTGTTCTGTCTGTCACTATAGACTACTGATCTACTGCTGTTCTGTCTGTCACTATAGACTACTGATCTACTGCTGTTCTGTTCTGTCTGACACTATAGACTACTGATCTACTGCTGTTCTGTTCTGTCTAACACTATAGACTACTGATCTACTGCTGTTCTGTTCTGTCTGACACTATAGACTACTGATCTACTGCTGTTCTGTTCTGTCTAACACTATAGACTACTGATCTACTGCTGTACTGTTCTGTCTAACACTATAGACTACTGATTTACTGCTGTGCTGTTCTGTTTTTCACTATAGACTACTGATCTACTGATGTGCTGTTCTGTCTAACACTATAGACTACTGATCTACTGCTGTTCTGTTCTGTCTGACAGTATAGACTACTGATCTACTGCTGTTCTGTTCTGTCTAACACTATAGACTACTGATCTACTGCTGTTCTGTTCTGTCTAACACTATAGACTACTGATCTACTGCTGTTCTGTCTAACACTATAGACTACTGATCTACTGCTGTTCTGTTCTGTCTAACACTATAGACTACTGATCTACTGCTGTTCTGTCTAACACTATAGACTACTGATCTACTGCTGTTCTGTTCTGTCTGACACTATAGACTACTGATCTACTGCTGTTCTGTCTGACACTATAGACTACTGATCTACTGCTGTTCTGTTCTGTCTGACACTATAGACTACTGATCTACTGCTGTTCTGTTCTGTCTAACACTATAGACTACTGATCTACTGCTGTTCTGTTCTGTCTGACACTATAGACTACTGATCTACTGCTGTTCTGTCTGACACTATAGACTACTGATCTACTGCTGTTCTGTTCTGTCTAACACTATAGACTACTGATCTACTGCTGTTCTGTTCTGTCTGACACTATAGACTACTGATCTACTGCTGTTCTGTTCTGTCTAACACTATAGACTACTGATCTACTGCTGTTCTGTCTAACACTATAGACTACTGATCTACTGCTGTTCTGTTCTGTCTGACACTATAGACTACTGATCTACTGCTGTTCTGTTCTGTCTGACACTATAGACTACTGATCTACTGCTGTTCTGTTCTGTCTGACACTATAGACTACTGATCTACTGCTGTTCTGTCTGTCTAACACTATAGACTACTGATCTACTGCTGTTCTGTTCTGTCTGTCACTATAGACTACTGATCTACTGCTGTTCTGTGTGTCTAACTCTATAGACTACTGATCTACTGCTGTTCTGTTCTGTCTGACACTATAGACTACTGATCTACTGCTGTTCTGTCTGACACTATAGACTACTGATCTACTGCTGTTCTGTCTGTCACTATAGACTACTGATCTACTGCTGTTCTGTCTGTCACTATAGACTACTGATCTACTGCTGTTCTGTTCTGTCTAACACTATAGACTACTGATCTACTGCTGTTCTGTCTGACACTATAGACTACTGATCTACTGCTGTTCTGTTCTGTCTAACACTATAGACTACTGATCTACTGCTGTTCTGTCTGACACTATAGACTACTGATCTACTGCTGTTCTGTTCTGTCTGACACTATAGACTACTGATCTACTGCTGTTCTGTCTAACACTATAGACTACTGATCTACTGCTGTTCTGTTCTGTCTGACACTATAGACTACTGATCTACTGCTGTTCTGTTCTGTCTGACACTATAGACTACTGATCTACTGCTGTTCTGTTCTGTCTAACACTATAGACTACTGATCTACTGCTGTTCTGTTCTGTCTGACACTATAGACTACTGATCTACTGCTGTTCTGTTCTGTCTAACACTATAGACTACTGATCTACTGCTGTTCTGTCTGTCACTATAGACTACTGATCTACTGGTCTGTTCTGTCTAACACTATAGACTACTGATCTACTGCTGTTCTGTCTGACACTATAGACTACTGATCTACTGCTGTTCTGTTCTGTCTGACACTATAGACTACTGATCTACTGCTGTTCCGTTCTGTCTGACACTATAGACTACTGATCTACTGCTGTTCTGTCTGACACTATAGACTACTGATCTACTGCTGTTCTGTCTAACACTATAGACTACTGATCTACTGCTGTTCTGTCTGACACTATAGACTACTGATCTACTGCTGTTCTGTTCTGTCTGACACTATAGACTACTGATCTACTGCTGTTCTGTTCTGTCTAACACTATAGACTACTGATCTACTGCTGTTCTGTCTGACACTATAGACTACTGATCTACTGCTGTTCTGTTCTCTCTGACACTATAGACTACTGATCTACTGCTGTTCTGTTCTGTCTAACACTATAGACTACTGATCTACTGCTGTTCTGTTCTGTCTGACACTATAGACTACTGATCTACTGCTGTCTGTTCTGTCTAACACTATAGACTACTGATCTACTGTTTGTTCTGTCTAACACTATAGACTACTGATCTACTGCTGTTCTGTTCTGTCTGACACTATAGACTACTGATCTACTGCTGTTCTGTCTGTCTAACACTATAGACTACTGATCTACTGCTGTTCTGTTCTGTCTGACACTATAGACTACTGATCTACTGCTGTTCTGTTCTGTCTAACACTATAGACTACTGATCTACTGCTGTTCTGTTCTGTCTGACACTATAGACTACTGATCTACTGCTGTTCTGTCTAACACTATAGACTACTGATCTACTGCTGTTCTGTTCTGTCTGACACTATAGACTACTGATCTACTGCTGTTCTGTCTGACACTATAGACTACTGATCTACTGCTGTTCTGTTCTGTCTAACACTATAGACTACTGATCTACTGCTGTTCTGTTCTGTCTAACACTATAGACTACTGATCTACTGCTGTTCTGTTCTGTCTGTCACTATAGACTACTGATCTACTGCTGTTATGTCTGTCACTATAGACTACTGATCTACTGCTGTTCTGTTCTGTCTAACACTATAGACTACTGATCTACTGCTGTACTGTTCTGTCTAACACTATAGACTACTGATCTACTGCTGTTCTGTCTGTCACTATAGACTACTGATCTACTGCTGTTCTGTTCTGTCTAACACTATAGACTACTGATCTACTGGCTGTTCTGTCTGCACACTATAGACTACTGATCTACTGCTGTTCTGTTCTGTCTGACACTATAGACTACTGATCTACTGCTGTTCTGTCTAACACTATAGACTACTGATCTACTGCTGTTCTGTCTGACACTATAGACTACTGATCTACTGCTGTTCTGTTCTGTCTAACACTATAGACTACTGATCTACTGCTGTTCTGTCTGACACTATAGACTACTGATCTACTGCTGTTCTGTCTGTCACTATAGACTACTGATCTACTGCTGTTCTGTCTAACACTATAGACTACTGATCTACTGCTGTTCTGTCTGACACTATAGACTACTGATCTACTGCTGTTCTGTTCTGTCTACCACTATAGACTACTGATCTACTGCTGTTCTGTTCTGTCTGACACTATAGACTACTGATCTACTGCTGTTCTGTCTGACACTATAGACTACTGATCTACTGCTGTTCTGTTCTGTCTGACACTATAGACTACTGATCTACTGCTGTTCTGTTCTGTCTAACACTATAGACTACTGATCTACTGCTGTTCTGTTCTGTCTAACACTATAGACTACTGATCTACTGCTGTTCTGTTCTGTCTGTCACTATAGACTACTGATCTACTGCTGTTCTGTCTAACACTATAGACTACTGATCTACTGCTGTTCTGTTCTGTCTGGCACTAGAGACTACTGATCTACTGCTGTTCTGTTCTGTCTAACACTATAGACTACTGATCTACTGCTGTTCTGTTCTGTCTGACAATATAGACTACTGATCTACTGCTGTTCTGTTCTGTCTAAAACTATAGACTACTGATCTACTGCTGTTCTGTTCTGTCTGACACTATAGACTACTGATCTACTGCTGTTCTGTCTGACACTATAGACTACTGATCTACTGCTGTTCTGTTCTGTCTAACACTATAGACTACTGATCTACTGCTGTTCTGTCTAACACTATAGACTACTGATCTACTGCTGTTCTGTTCTGTCTGACACTATAGACTACTGATCTACTGCTGTTCTGTTCTGTCTAACACTATAGACTACTGATCTACTGCTGTTCTGTCTGACACTATAGACTACTGATCTACTGCTGTTCTGTTCTGTCTGACACTATAGACTACTGATCTACTGCTGTTCTGTCTAACACTATAGACTACTGATCTACTGCTGTTCTGTCTGACACTATAGACTACTGATCTACTGCTGTTCTGTTCTGTCTGTCACTAGAGACTACTGATCTACTGTTGTTCTGTTCTGTCTAACACTATAGACTACTGATCTACTGCTGTTCTGTCTGACACTATAGACTACTGATCTACTGCTGTTCTGTTCTGTCTAACACTATAGACTACTGATCTACTGCTGTTCTGTCTGACACTATAGACTACTGATCTACTGCTGTTCTGTTCTGTCTGACACTATAGACTACTGATCTACTGCTGTTCTGTTCTGTCTAACACTATAGACTACTGATCTACTGCTGTTCTGTTCTGTCTGACACTATAGACTACTGATCTACTGCTGTTCTGTTCTGTCTAACACTATAGACTACTGATCTACTGCTGTTCTGTCTGTCACTATAGACTACTGATCTACTGCTGTTCTGTCTGTCACTATAGACTACTGATCTACTGCTGTTCTGTTCTGTCTAACAGTATAGACTACTGATCTACTGCTGTTCTGTCTGACACTATAGACTACTGATCTACTGCTGTTCTGTTCTGTCTGACACTATAGACTACTGATCTACTGCTGTTCTGTCTAACACTATAGACTACTGATCTACTGCTGTTCTGTTCTGTCTGACACTATAGACTACTGATCTACTGCTGTTCTGTTCTGTCTAACACTATAGACTACTGATCTACTGCTGTTCTGTTCTGTCTGACACTATAGACTACTGATCTACTGCTGTTCTTTCTGACACTATAGACTACTGATCTACTGCTGTTCTGTTCTGTCTAACACTAAAGACTACTGATCTACTGCTGTTCTGTTCTGTCTAACACTATAGACTACTGATCTACTGCTGTTCTGTTCTGTCTAACACTATAGACTACTGATCTACTGCTGTTCTGTTCTGTCTAACACTATAGACTACTGATCTACTGCTGTTCTGTTCTGTCTAACACTATAGACTACTGATCTACTGCTGTTCTGTTCTGTCTAACACTATAGACTACTGATCTACTGCTGTTCTGTTCTGTCTGACACTATAGACTACTGATCTACTGCTGTTCTGTCTGTCACTATAGACTACTGATCTACTGCTGTTCTGTTCTGTCTGACAATATACACTACTGATCTACTGCTGTTCTGTCTGACACTATAGACTACTGATCTACTGCTGTTCTGTCTAACACTATAGACTACTGATCTACTGCTGTTCTGTCTGACACTATAGACTACTGATCTACTGCTGTTCTGTCTGTCACTATAGACTACTGATCTACTGCTGTTCTGTCTGTCACTATAGACTACTGATCTACTGCTGTTCTGTTCTGTCTAACACTATAGACTACTGATCTACTGCTGTTCTGTCTGACACTATAGACTACTGATCTACTGCTGTTCTGTTCTGTCTAACACTATAGACTGCTGATCTACTGCTGTTCTGTCTGACACTATAGACTACTGATCTACTGCTGTTCTGTTCTGTCTGACACTATAGACTACTGATCTACTGCTGTTCTGTCTAACACTATACACTACTGATCTACTGCTGTTCTGTCTAACACTATAGACTACTGATCTACTGCTGTTCTGTCTGACACTATAGACTACTGATCTACTGCTGTTCTGTCTGACACTATAGACTACTGATCTACTGCTGTTCTGTTCTGTCTGACACTATAGACTACTGATCTACTGCTGTTCTGTTCTGTTCTGACACTATAGACTACTGATCTACTGCTGTTCTGTTCTGTCTAACACTATAGACTACTGATCTACTGCTGTTCTGTTCTGTCTGACACTATAGACTAATGATCTACTGCTGTTCTGTTCTGTCTAACACTATAGACTACTAATCTACTGCTATTCTGTCTGTCACTATAGACTACTGATCTACTGCTGTTCTGTCTAACACTATAGACTACTGATCTACTGCTGTTCTGTCTGACACTATAGACTACTGATCTACTGCTGTTCTGTCTGACACTATAGACTACTGATCTACTGCTGTTCTGTTCTGTTCTGACACTATAGACTACTGATCTACTGCTGTTCTGTTCTGTCTGACACTATAGACTACTGATCTACTGCTGTTCTGTCTGACACTATAGACTACTGATCTACTGCTGTTCTGTTCTGTTCTGACACTATAGACTACTGATCTACTGCTGTTCTGTTCTGTCTAACACTATAGACTACTGATCTACTGCTGTTCTGTTCTGTCTGACACTATAGACTACTGATCTACTGCTGTTATGTTCTGTCTGACACTATAGACTTCTGATCTACTGCTGTTCTGTCTAACACTATAGACTACTGATCTACTGCTGTTCTGTTCTGTCTGGCACTAGAGACTACTGATCTACTGCTGTTCTGTCTGTCTAACACTATAGACTACTGATCTACTGCTGTTCTGTTCTGTCTGACACTATAGACTACTGATCTACTGCTGTTCTGTTCTGTCTAAAACTATAGACTACTGATCTACTGCTGTTCTGTTCTGTCTAACACTATAGACTACTGATCTACTGCTGTTCTGTCTAACACTATAGACTACTGATCTACTGCTGTTCTGTTCTGTCTAACACTATAGACTACTGATCTACTGCTGTTCTGTCTAACACTATAGACTACTGATCTACTGCTGTTCTGTTCTGTCTGACACTATAGACTACTGATCTACTGCTGTTCTGTTCTGTCTAACACTATAGACTACTGATCTACTGGCTGTTCTGTCTGACACTATAGACTACTGATCTACTGCTGTTCTGTTCTGTCTAACACTATAGACTACTGATCTACTGCTGTTCTGTCTGACACTATAGACTACTGATCTACTGCTGTTCTGTCTGACACTATAGACTACTGATCTACTGCTGTTCTGTTCTGTCTGTCACTAGAGACTACTGATCTACTGCTGTTCTGTTCTGTCTAACACTATAGACTACTGATCTACTGCTGTTCTGTCTGACACTATAGACTACTGATCTACTGCTGTTCTGTTCTGTCTAACACTATAGACTACTGATCTACTGCTGTTCTGTCTAACACTATAGACTACTGATCTACTGCTGTTCTGTTCTGTCTGACACTATAGACTACTGATCTACTGCTGTTCTGTTCTGTCTAACACTATAGACTACTGATCTACTGCTGTTCTGTTCTGTCTGACACTATAGACTACTGATCTACTGCTGTTCTGTTTGACACTATAGACTACTGATCTACTGCTGTTCTGTCTGTCACTATAGACTACTGATCTACTGCTGTTCTGTCTGTCACTATAGACTACTGATCTACTGCTGTTCTGTTCTGTCTAACAGTATAGACTACTGATCTACTGCTGTTCTGTCTGACACTATAGACTACTGATCTACTGCTGTTCTGTTCTGTCTGACACTATAGACTACTGATCTACTGCTGTTCTGTCTGACACTATAGACTACTGATCTACTGCTGTTCTGTTCTGTCTGACACTATAGACTACTGATCTACTGCTGTTCTGTTCTGTCTGACACTATAGACTACTGATCTACTGCTGTTCTGTTCTGTCTGACACTATAGACTACTGATCTACTGCTGTTCTGTCTGTCACTATAGACTACTGATCTACTGCTGTTCTGTTCTGTCTAACACTATATACTACTGATCTACTGCTGTTCTGTTCTGTCTAACACTATAGACTACTGATCTACTGCTGTTCTGTTCTGTCTGACACTATAGACTACTGATCTACTGCTGTTCTGTTCTGTCTAACACTATAGACTACTGATCTACTGCTGTTCTGTTCTGTCTAACACTATAGACTACTGATCTACTGCTGTACTGTTCTGTCTGACACTATAGACTACTGATCTACTGCTGTTCTGTTCTGTCTGACACTATAGACTACTGATCTACTGCTGTTCTGTCTGTCACTATAGACTACTGATCTACTGCTGTTCTGTTCTGTCTAACACTATAGACTACTGATCTACTGCTGTTCTGTCTGACACTATAGACTACTGATCTACTGCTGTTCTGTTCTGTCTGACACTATAGACTACTGATCTACTGCTGTTCTGTCTGACACTATAGACTACTGATCTACTGCTGTTCTGTCTGTCACTATAGACTACTGATCTACTGCTGTTCTGTCTGTCACTATAGACTACTGATCTACTGCTGTTCTGTTCTGTCTAACACTATAGACTACTGATCTACTGCTGTTCTGTCTGACACTATAGACTACTGATCTACTGCTGTTCTGTTCTGTCTGACACTATAGACTACTGATCTACTGCTGTTCTGTTCTGTCTGACACTATAGACTACTGATCTACTGCTGTTCTGTCTGACACTATAGACTACTGATCTACTGCTGTTCTGTTCTGTCTAACACTATAGACTACTGATCTACTGCTGTTCTGTTCTGTCTAACACTATAAACTACTGATCTACTGCTGTTCTGTTCTGTCTAACACTATAGACTACTGATCTACTGCTATTCTGTTCTGTCTAACACTATAGACTACTGATCTACTGCTGTTCTGTTCTGTCTAACACTATAGACTACTGATCTACTGCTGTTCTGTTCTGTCTAACACTATAGACTACTGATCTACTGCTGTTCTGTTCTGTCTGACACTATAGACTACTGATCTACTGCTGTTCTGTCTGTCACTATAGACTACTGATCTACTGCTGTTCTGTTCTGTCTAACACTATAGACTACTGATCTACTGCTGTTCTGTCTGACACTATAGACTACTGATCTACTGCTGTTCTGTTCTGTCTGACACTATAGACTACTTATCTACTGCTGTTCTGTCTGACACTATAGACTACTGATCTACTGCTGTTCTGTCTGTCACTATAGACTACTGATCTACTGCTGTTCTGTCTGTCACTATAGACTACTGATCTACTGCTGTTCTGTTCTGTCTAACACTATAGACTACTGATCTACTGCTGTTCTGTCTGACATTATAGACTACTGATCTACTGCTGTTCTGTTCTGTCTAACACTATAGACTGCTGATCTACTGCTGTTCTGTCTGACACTATAGACTACTGATCTACTGCTGTTCTGTTCTGTCTGACACTATAGACTACTGATCTACTGCTGTTCTGTCTAACACTATAGACTACTGATCTACTGCTGTTCTGTCTAACACTATAGACTACTGATCTACTGCTGTTCTGTCTGACACTATAGACTACTGATCTACTGCTGTTCTGTCTGACACTATAGACTACTGATCTACTGCTGTTCTGTTCTGTCTTACACTATAGACTACTGATCTACTGCTGTTCTGTTCTGTCTGACACTATAGACTACTGATCTACTGCTGTTCTGTTCTGTCTAACACTATAGACTACTGATCTACTGCTGTTCTGTTCTGTCTGACACTATAGACTACTGATCTACTGCTGTTCTGTTCTGTCTAACACTATAGACTACTGATCTACTGCTGTTCTGTCTGACACTATAGACTACTGATCTACTGGCTGTTCTGTCTAACACTATAGACTACTGATCTACTGCTGTTCTGTCTGACACTATAGACTACTGATCTACTGCTGTTATGTTCTGTCTAACACTATAGACTACTGATCTACTGCTGTTATGTTCTGTCTGACACTATTGACTACTGATCTACTGCTGTTCTGTCTGTCACTATAGACTACTGATCTACTGCTGTTCTGTCTAACACTATAGACTACTGATCTACTGCTGTTCTGTTTGTCACTATAGACTATTGATCTACTGCTGTTCTGTTCTGTCTTTCACTATAGACCTCTGATCTACTGCTGTTCTGTTCTGTCACTATAGACTACTGATCTACTGCTGTTCTGTCTGACACTATAGACTACTGATCTACTGCTGTTCTGTTCTGTCTGACACTATAGACTACTGATCTACTGCTGTTCTGTTCTGTCTGACACTATAGACTACTGATCTACTGCTGTTCTGTCTGTCACTATAGACTACTGATCTACTGCTGTTCTGTCTGTCACTATAGACTACTGATCTACTGCTGTTCTGTTCTGTCTAACACTATAGACTACTGATCTACTGCTGTTCTGTCTGACACTATAGACTACTGATCTACTGCTGTTCTGTTCTGTCTAACACTATAGACTACTGATCTACTGCTGTTCTGTTCTGTCTGACACTATAGACTACTGATCTACTGCTGTTCTGTCTGACACTATAGACTACTGATCTACTGCTGTTCTGTTCTGTCTAACACTAAAGACTACTGATCTACTGCTGTTCTGTTCTGTCTAACACTATAGACTACTGATCTACTGCTGTTCTGTTCTGTCTAACACTATAGACTACTGATCTACTGCTATTCTGTTCTGTCTAACACTATAGACTACTGATCTACTGCTGTTCTGTTCTGTCTAACACTATAGACTACTGATCTACTGCTGTACTGTTCTGTCTAACACTATAGACTACTGATCTACTGCTGTTCTGTTCTGTCTGTCACTATAGACTACTGATCTACTGCTGTTCTGTTCTGTCTAACACTATAGACTACTGATCTACTGCTGTTCTGTCTGACACTATAGACTACTGATCTACTGCTGTTCTGTTCTGTCTGACACTATAGACTACTGATCTACTGCTGTTCTGTCTGACACTATAGACTACTGATCTACTGCTGTTCTGTCTGTCACTATAGACTACTGATCTACTGCTGTTCTGTCTGTCACTATAGACTACTGATCTACTGCTGTTCTGTTCTGTCTAACACTATAGACTACTGATCTACTGCTGTTCTGTCTGACACTATAGACTACTGATCTACTGCTGTTCTGTTCTGTCTAACACTATAGACTGCTGATCTACTGCTGTTCTGTCTGACACTATAGACTACTGATCTACTGCTGTTCTGTTCTGTCTGACACTATAGACTACTGATCTACTGCTGTTCTGTCTACCACTATACACTACTGATCTACTGCTGTTCTGTCTAACACTATAGACTACTGATCTACTGCTGTTCTGTCTGACACTATAGACTACTGATCTACTGCTGTTCTGTCTGACACTATAGACTACTGATCTACTGCTGTTCTGTTCTGTCTGACACTATAGACT
Organism: Coregonus clupeaformis; assembly: GCF_020615455.1. NCBI lineage: Eukaryota > Metazoa > Chordata > Actinopteri > Salmoniformes > Salmonidae > Coregonus > Coregonus clupeaformis. Next base: position 2,272,107 of record NC_059192.1, read on the forward strand.
ACTGATCTACTGCTGTTCTGTTCTGTCTGACACTATAGACTACTGATCTACTGCTGTTCTGTTCTGTCTAACACTATAGACTACTGATCTACTGCTGTTCTGTTCTGTCTGACACTATAGACTACTGATCTACTGCTGTTCTGTTCTGTCTAACACTATAGACTACTGATCTACTGCTGTTCTGTCTGACACTATAGACTACTGATCTACTGCTGTTCTGTCTAACACTATAGACTACTGATCTACTGCTGTTCTGTCTGACACTATAGACTACTGATCTACTGCTGTTATGTTCTGTCTAACACTATAGACTACTGATCTACTGCTGTTATGTTCTGTCTGACACTATTGACTACTGATCTAATGCTGTTCTGTCTGTCACTATAGTTTACTGATCTACTGCTGTTCTGTCTAACACTATAGACTACTGATCTACTGCTGTTCTGTCTGACACTATAGACTACTGATCTACTGCTGTTCTGTTCTGTTCTGACACTATAGACTACTGATCTACTGCTGTTCTGTTCTGTCTAACACTATAGACTACTGATCTACTGCTGTTCTGTCTGACACTATAGACTACTGATCTACTGCTGTTCTGTTCTGTTCTGACACTATAGACTACTGATCTACTGCTGTTCTGTTCTGTCTAACACTATAGACTACTGATCTACTGCTGTTCTTTTCTGTCTGACACTATAGACTACTGATCTACTGCTGTTCTGTCTAACACTATAGACTACTGATCTACTGCTGTTCTGTCTGACACTATAGACAACTGATCTACTGCTGTTCTGTCTGTCACTATAGACTACTGATCTACTGCTGTTCTGTTCTGTCTGACACTATAGATTACTGATCTACTGCTGTTCTGTTCTGTCACTATAGACTACTGATCTACTGCTGTTCTGTTCTGTCTAACACTATAGACTACTGATCTACTGCCGTTCTGTTCTGTCTAACACTATAGACTACTGATCTACTGCTGTTCTGTCTGTCACTATAGACTACTGATCTACTGCTGTTCTGTCTAACACTATAGACTACTGATCTACTGCTGTTCTGTCTGACATTATAGACTACTGATCTACTGCTGTTCTGTTCTGTCTAACACTATAGACTGCTGATCTACTGCTGTTCTGTCTGACACTATAGACTACTGATCTACTGCTGTTCTGTTCTGTCTGACACTATAGACTACTGATCTACTGCTGTTCTGTCTACCACTATACACTACTGATCTACTGCTGTTCTGTTCTGTCTAACACTATAGACTACTGATCTACTGCTGTTCTGTCTGACACTATAGACTACTGATCTACTGCTGTTCTGTCTGACACTATAGACTACTGATCTACTGCTGTTCTGTTCTGTCTGACACTATAGACTACTGATCTACTGCTGTTCTGTTCTGTCTGACACTATAGACTACTGATCTACTGCTGTTCTGTTCTGTCTGACACTATAGACTACTGATCTACTGCTGTTCTGTTCTGTCTAACACTATAGACTACTGATCTACTGCTGTTCTGTTCTGTCTGACACTATAGACTACTGATCTACTGCTGTTCTGTTCTGTCTAACACTATAGACTACTAATCTACTGCTATTCTGTCTGTCACTATAGACTACTGATCTACTGCTGTTCTGTCTAACACTATAGACTACTGATCTACTGCTGTTCTGTCTGACACTATAGACTACTGATCTACTGCTGTTATGTTCTGTCTAACACTATAGACTACTGATCTACTGCTGTTATGTTCTGTCTGACACTATTGACTACTGATCTACTGCTGTTCTGTCTGTCACTATAGTTTACTCATCTACTGCTGTTCTGGCTAACACTATAGACTACTGATCTACTGCTGTTCTGTCTGACACTATAGACTACTGATCTACTGCTGTTCTGTTCTGTTCTGACACTATAGACTACTGATCTACTGCTGTTCTGTTCTGTCTAACACTATAGACTACTGATCTACTGCTGTTCTGTCTGACACTATAGACTACTGATCTACTGCTGTTCTGTTCTGTTCTGACACTATAGACTACTGATCTACTGCTGTTCTGTTCTGTCTAACACTATAGACTACTTATCTACTGCTGTTCTGTTCTGTCTGACACTATAGACTACTGATCTACTGCTGTTCTGTCTGACACTATAGACTACTGATCTACTGCTGTTCTGTCTGTCACTATAGACTACTGATCTACTGCTGTTCTGTTCTGTCTGACACTATAGATTACTGATCTACTGCTGTTCTGTTCTGACACTATAGACTACTGATCTACTGCTGTTCTGTCTGTCACTATAGACTACTGATCTACTGCTGTTCTGTTCTGTCTAACACTATAGACTACTGATCTACTGCTGTTCTGTTCTGTCTAACACTATAGACTACTGATCTACTGCTGTTCTGTCTGTCACTATAGACTACTGATCTACTTCTGTTCTGTCTAACACTATAGACTACTGATCTACTGCTGTTCTGTTCTGTCTGACACTATAGACTACTGATCTACTGCTGTTCTGTCTAACACTATAGACTACTGATCTACTGCTGTTCTGTCTGACACTATAGACTACTGATCTACTGCTGTTCTGTCTAACACTATAGACTACTGATCTACTGCTGTTCTGTCTGACACTATAGACTACTGATCTACTGCTGTTCTGTTCTGTCTGACACTATAGACTACTGATCTACTGCTGTTCTGTCTAACACTATAGACTACTGATCTACTGCTGTTCTGTCTGTCACTATAGACTACTGATCTACTGCTGTTCTGTTCTGTCTAACACTATAGACTACTGATCTACTGCTGTTCTGTCTGACACTATAGACTACTGATCTACTGCTGTACTGTTCTGTCTAACACTATAGACTACTGATCTACTGCTGTTCTGTTCTGTCTAACACTATAGACTACTGATCTACTGCTGTTCTGTCTGTCACTATAGACTACTGATCTACTGCTGTTCTGTCTGACACTATAGACTACTGATCTACTGCTGTACTGTTCTGTCTAACACTATAGACTACTGATCTACTGCTGTTCTGTTCTGTCTAACACAATAGACTACTGATCTACTGCTGTTCTGTCTGACACTATAGACTACTGATCTACTGCTGTTCTGTTCTGTTTCACTAGAACAAGCAGTCTGTGACTAGAGCAACACTCTACATTGTAAATAATAAGATGTTGTATGTAACTAGAGCACAACTGTTCTGTTAAGCACAAGAACAAACTGTTGTCTGTGACTTGGATGACTGTAAATGGTATGCAAGGCTTACCTTTTTGCACAGGTACAACTCTAGATGTTTGTTGTCTGAGCTTGCTAAGTCAATGATCTGTTGGTCTGGTGACAGCTCCACTGACGAACCTTCAAAGCACAGATATAAACAGTATTCATTGTCACCAATCAATTATATGGCCATTAGATTATATAGTATGGCACAACCCTACTCAAGCAGTACCCTGGTCCCAGATCTGTTTGTACTGTCTTGCCAACTCCTATAGTCGTTGTCAATGTTTGCTAGCGTAACCCTAGTAACCTAACCTTACTAGCGTAACCCTAGTAACCTAACCTTTAACCTTACTAGCGTAACCCTAGTAACCTAACCTTACTAGCGTAACCCTAGTAACCTAACCTTTAACCTTACTAGCGTAACCCTAGTAACCTAACCTTTAACCTTACTAGCGTAACCCTCTGCCTTTACTACAAGTCAAGTCACATAAAGTAGAGTCCGAACCTGGTTTCAGTTAGGCTGAATAAATCTTTGTCTACAGCCAGTCAGTCAGCCAGTCAGTCTCAGCCAGCCAGTTAGTCTCAGTCAGTCAGCCAGTCAGCCAGCCAGTCAGTCAGTCAGCCAGTCAGTCTCAGTCAGTCAGCCAGCCAGTCAATCTCAGCCAGTCAGCCAGTCAGTCAGCCAGTCAGTCAGTCAGCCAGTCAGCCAGTCAGTCAGTCAGCCAGTCAGCCAGTCAGTCAGCCAGTCAGTCTCAGCCAGCCAGTTAGTCTCAGTCAGTCAGCCAGTCAGCCAGCCAGTCAGTCAGTCAGCCAGTCAGTCTCAGTCAGTCAGCCAGCCAGTCAATCTCAGTCAGTCAGTCAGCCAGTCAGCCAGTCAGCCAGTCAATCTCAGTCAGTCAGCCAGCCAGTCAATCTCAGCCAGTCAGCCAGTCAGTCAGCCAGTCAGCCAGTCAGCCAGTCAGTCTCAGTCAGTCAGCCAGCCAGTCAATCTCAGCCAGTCAGCCAGTCAGTCAGCCAGTCAGCCAGTCAGCCAGTCAGTCAGTCAGCCAGCCAGTCAGTCAGTCAGCCAGTCAGTCAGCCAGTCAGCCAGTCAGTCTCAGCCAGTCAGTCATCCAGTCAGTCAGCCAGCCAGTCAATCTCAGCCAGTCAGCCAGTCACTCAGCCAGTCAATCAGCCAGTCTGTCAGCCTCAGCCAGTCAGCCAGTCAGCCTCAGCCAGCCAGTCAGTCTCAGCCAGTCAGTCAGCCAGTCAGTCAGTCTGTCAGTCAGTAATTCCATCATTCATACTTTGAGTGGTTAATGCAGACCTGGTTTGTCTGTGAGGCTGAAGAGGTCCTTGTCCTCAATCATTCCCAGCATCCTAAGACAGGACTCCATCACCTTCCCCACCGTGTTCTCTCTGGGGGTCCGCAGGTGGACAGTCTGCACCGACGCTGAATCACACACCATGACATTATGATCAGCGGGGCAGTCCATTTGGAATCACTAGCTAGTTGAGGTACCAGTAGAATGACCAGTCATGAGATATATAGAAGTATTGTACACATTGATTCTTAACAGATTTTATATCAAGAAACCATTTATGGTGATCTCCATCAGCAGAGAGTTCCTCTGGTTCATAGGGTTCGGGCTTTTGCATCTGTTACAGGGAGAAAAGAAAATACACACTTGGGTCATATTGACAATATAGAATAGAATAGAACAGAATAGAATATGAGTCAGTACTGGGAATAGTTAGGAATACATACCTGAACGTAAAGGATTTCATTTGATTCATGTTGAGGCAGCTTACATGCGGAGAGGACTTTGATTGGCTCATGGTCACCACTGCCGCTGTGAATTTCTCTATGTTGTTATGACCAAAGGTTTCTACGAGGAGAGAAAGCTAGCTACTTGATGGAGGATTGGGGGAGTTACATTGAAAAAGCGCTTTGATAATCTGGGGGGAAAAAAACACTATATAAATCCAATCAATTATTATTCGTATGACTTATGAACGCCGTACTTGTTGAGATGACACATGCATCAATAAAGGGAACGGGAAATGGAAAGGGGGAAATCTAGTTCTACAACTGAATGCATTCAACTGAAATGTGTCTTCCGCATTTAACCCAACCCCTCTGAATCAGAGAGGAGCGGAGCGCTGCCTTAATCCACATCCACATCATCAGCACCCCGGGCAACAGTGGGTTAACTGTCTTGCACAGGGGCAGAACGACAGATTTTTACCTTGTCAGCTCGGAGATTCGATCCAGCAACCTTTCGATCAATCATTGATTGATTGATTAATAGGTTGGTTGATTGACTGATTGGCAGATAGATTGATAGATAGATGGATCGTCTGATCAATTAACCCCCCCAAAAAGCATCACATACACTGGATAGTTGCAGTGAAATGTGTTGTTTTACAGGGTCAGTCATAGTAGTACAGCAACCCTGGAGCAAATGAGGGTTAAATGCCTTGCTCAAGGGCACATCAACAGATTTTTCACCTTGTCGGCTCGGGTATTCAAACCAGCGGCCTTTCGGTTACTGGCCCAATGCTCTAACCACTTGGCTACCTGCCTCCCAGTTTGGAATTGATGACAGATGGATTGATCGGTTGATCAGCTGATTAATTGATCATACCCAGCAGTGAGTCCAGTCTCTGTGAGGTGGTGCTGGGTGGGTGTAGCTCTCTGTATACAGCTGATAGGAGTTGCTCTCTCTCCTCCAGACTGGCGATGTGAAGGACCTCCAGGGTAGTCAGGTCTATTGAGGCTATATCAGCTCCACACAGCTCTGCCTCTGTCAAGGGTTAGTGGTCAAGAACAGACAGATCAGAGATCAGCCCCCATTGAACCCCAAAACTGTCCCCATGGAAACCCAAAACAGTCCCCATGGAAACCCAAAACAGTCCCCATGGAAACTGTGACGTCACGAGAGGCTACACAGCTTTCAGCGGGATTGCTCAAGTAGTGCAAGGAGACAAGGTTCAAACAAAACAAGGAATTTATTATAGGTCTTGGGAAATTAACGAAAATATAACAAAATTCTGTTCTCTTGTGGCTCTTTAAGGGTTAACAGTTCAGGGATGTCTCTTCCACATCCAAAATCATAATTCTCACTCGCTCAGATAACTTTTCCCCAGCCTTACTGTAGTCCACGTTGCAGCTAGTGGCCAACCCAGCAAAAAGTCCTTCCAAATGTCTCTCACGTATTTCCACAGGTGCATATATCCAAAGGTGAGTATTTCCCAAAGGTAAGTGTCTCCAAATCCTTATATTCCTCATGGAAGTGGACGTGCAGCACTCTTGTCCTCCAGAGAGCCCAGGTTGGAGACTGTGTCTCTTCCCTTCCCACACACTCCCTCAGTGTGTCTCTTCCCTTCCCAAACCTTCAGCTCATCAGCTCCTCATTTGTTTCAGCTGCGTGGGAAGATTGGCCATAGAGGGGTGGAGTTCCCGACCATACCAGCAGATGGAGCCATAGCTGTCTGGGTTTGCAGCCACCTCAGGGGATGTAACGTCCCTCCAGGACACAGCCTCTCGTGACATCACACATCCCCCTCCTCGGGACCGACGTCCTCGTCGGGGTAAAGGCAGCGAAGAAGGCATCACGCCGGGAGAGGGCGTCCGCATTGCCGTGGTGCTTGCCAGCCTGCTCTCTCTTCAACTCCTCCACCTCTAGGACCAGGGACTCAGCCTCCTGTTGTCTCTCCTTGAGTTTCTTACTGAACGCATCAGCCTTGGTTTTAGCAGAGTTTAGCTTCTGTTGAGCAGCTTTCAGTTCCTTCTCTCTCTCTGCCTCCGCATTCTTCATCTTGTTCTCCAACACCTTGTACTTCTCCTCTGCCTTCTTCTGGACCTCCTTACTACTGCGCAGGGTCTCCTCACACTCCTCGATGGTCCTGCGCAGCCTCTCCAGCTCCTCCTGTTGCTTATGGAAGGAGCTCTGTTGGAGTTTAGCCTGGAGGATATCTAACTCTTCTGTCTTCATGTCTAACTGTTGCTTTAACAAACGATACCTCTCAGCGGTCCCCTTCAGACCAGACAGTTCTTTGTCCAGATTCTGTAGCTCCGTCTCTGTGTCGGTCTGGGCACCTGCCATCCCTATCAGAGCCCGGGCGGGAGTGAGTAATTCGGAGGATTGCACCGGAGCCTTCCCAGGATGAGTCTTGCCTCTCCGTTTCCGAGGTACTCGGGTTATCCTCTCCTGAGACTCTCTCCAGAGTGGGTAAAAGGCTGGGCAGTCTCGTCCAATTAGGACAGGGACGGGGAGGGAATCAACCACCCCCGCCGTCGTGTGTACGGTTCCCCGTGTGCTGGTCATTGTAAGTTCAGTAATGGGGTATTCTCTGGTGTCCCCATGGACACAGGAAACTGGGAGGACTTTCCCCGGGGTCAGACACGTTGGGCCCCCCAAATCCTTACGCACCAGGGTGGCCCGGCTACCAGAATCCAGTAAGGCCTCCACATCATGGTGATTCACAGTTACCGGGCAGGTGGGGGGTCGATCTGGGCCGCCATCTACGACTCCCAAGAGCGAGGCAAAACGGTGTGTGGGTGCTGAGCTGGAGGACTCCGCAGTGGGCATAGGTTCATCGGCTGGTTTCCCACACTGCCAGGAGATATGTCCCATCTCCCCACACCGGTAACACTGTCGAAGTTTCCCCCTCCTGGTGTACTCTTCTTGGACCCGCCTGGTTTCTGGCTCCCCTGGAGCCGGGATAAGTCCTGACGTGGCTGGGTTCGAGACCTTGGGGTCCTTTGGACGGGTTCTTCCCATTTGTGGTGGGGCCGCACTCCTGGGGTCTTTTCGGGAAGCATTCAGCATCTCCGCTGTGGCCTGGTACTTTTCCACAGCTTCCACGGTCAGATCAGCCGTGGTCAAGGCCTGTTGACTGATGAACCGTTTTGCCTCATAAGGCAGGGCGCGTGAGGTAACGATCCACCACAACGGCCTCCACCACCGCCGCTGCTGTATTCCTCTGCGGATCCAGCCATTTCCTTGCGATTCGGACAAGTTCATGCATCTGCGCCCGAGGAGGTTGGTCTGGTTGGAAGGTCCAGCTGTGAAAGCGCTGGGCCATACCAAACTTTGTGAGTCCATATCTGCTGAGGATCTCAGACTTCAGGGCATCATAGTCAGTAACCTGGTCAGGGCCCAGGTCCCGGACAGCATTCAGCGATTCCCCGGTTAGAAAGGGGGGCTAACAGACCAACCCACTGTTGCTTGGGCCAGGCTTCCCTAGTGGCCGTGGCCTCAAATGCATGCAGGTATGCCTCAATGTCATCGGTAGCTCCCATCTTAGATATAAAGTCACTTGCCTTTATTGGGCGGGTATTTTGGACAACCCTCTGTCTCTGCAACTGCAATTCCTCTGCCTTCAGAAGGTTGGCTTTCTTTTGCTCCTCCAAGAGAGCCACGTTTGCTTGCATCTGGGCTTGCTGGCCAGCAACAAGGGCTTTCAATATGTCCTCCATTTCAGTCGGGCGGGGAGCCTACGGCCAACTTGGAAAACTGGGTGATCAAACCTTCGGTATCCTCCTCTGACATGCACTATTAACGCTTGAGCGTGCCCGTATTCTCCACCATCTGTGACGTCACGAGAGGCTACACAGCTTTCAGCGGGATTGCTCAAGTAGTGCAAGGAGACAAGGTTCAAACAAAACAAGGAATTTATTATAGGTCTTGGGAAATTAACGAAAATATAACAAAATTCTGTTCTCTTGTGGCTCTTTAAGGGTTAACAGTTCAGGGATGTCTCTTCCACATCCAAAATCATAATTCTCACTCGCTCAGATAACTTTTCCCCAGCCTTACTGTAGTCCACGTTGCAGCTAGTGGCCAACCCAGCAAAAAGTCCTTCCAAATGTCTCTCACGTATTTCCACAGGTGCATATATCCAAAGGTGAGTATTTCCCAAAGGTAAGTGTCTCCAAATCCTTATATTCCTCATGGAAGTGGACGTGCAGCACTCTTGTCCTCCAGAGAGCCCAGGTTGGAGACTGTGTCTCTTCCCTTCCCACACACTCCCTCAGTGTGTCTCTTCCCTTCCCAAACCTTCAGCTCATCAGCTCCTCATTTGTTTCAGCTGCGTGGGAAGATTGGCTATAGAGGGGTGGAGTTCCCGACCATACCAGCAGATGGAGCCATAGCTGTCTGGGTTTGCAGCCACCTCAGGGGGATGTAACGTCCCTCCAGGACACAGCCTCTCGTGACATCACAAAACACAAAACAGTCCCCATGGAAACCCCGCATTACCTTTTACGAGTAAATGCTTTTACAATGACATCTTTCATAAAGATTCCAAAAGATCTAGAACCTGTAAATATGGTCTGAGATTAAATGTTTTCATCTGGGGTATAGAAAAAGGTGTTTTAAGATAAACACATTTAGCATGGAATGATTTGGGAAGATAAATAAACAGATTGTGCCAAAGGGATGGGAGAGGAGGAGGGGAGTAGTCTCTAGTGGAGAGGAGAGAGAGGAGAAGAGGGGAGGAGAAGAGAGGTGAGGAGGAGAGGAGGTGGGGAGGAGAGTGAGAGGAGGAGGGGAGGAGAGTGAGAGGAGGAGGAGAGTGAGAGGAGGAGGAGAGTGAGAGGAGGGAGGAGAGTGAGAGGAGGAGGGGAGGAGAGTGAGAGGAGGAGGGAGGAGAGTGAGAGGAGCAGGGGAGGAGAGTGAGAGGAGGAGGAGAGTGAGGAGGAGAGTGAGAGGAGGAGGAGAGTGAGAGGAGGAGGGGAGGAGAGTGAGAGGAGGAGGGGAGGAGGGTGAGAGGAGGAGGAGAGTGAGAGGAGGAGGAGAGTGAGAGGAGGAGGGGAGGAGGGTGAGAGGAGGAGGCGAGTGAAAGGAGGAGGAGAGGAGAGTGAGAGGAGGAGGGGAGGAGGGTGAGTGGAGGAGGAGAGGAGAGTGAGAGGAGGAGAGTGAGAGGAGGAGGGGAGGAGAGGGAGAGGAGGAGGAGAGTGAGAGGAGGAGGAGAGGAGAGTGAGAGGAGGAGGAGGAAGGAGGAGGGGGAGGAGAGTGAGAGAGGAGGGAGGAGAGTGAGAGGA
>NC_059192.1:2284889-2347389 GCF_020615455.1 Coregonus clupeaformis
CTGATTCTATTCGCTGAGTCTTTGCTTTGAGTAGATTAGGTGGTATTTCTGAAATATAAACACATCGTGTTTTATAATTATAATTGCGGCAGCTTTCGGTTTCGTGCCATTGCCACCCTGAAGGCTTTTTTTTTCTTATTGTTTTTTTTTTTCCTTCTTTTTTTCTGATTGGCTTTCTTACCTTCTCTGGAAAGTTTCCATTCTGGTCTTTGGACTGTGGCATGTAGGACGCTGTGAGAGGAGAGAGAGAGAGTGGAAGAGGAGAAAGCTCTGTTCATTTTTAGAATCATGTCACAAGACAGGAATGTTGTGAGGTGCTAAACACTCTTTTAAGGTTTTTAGAGAGTATCGGTTACAGTAACACTTCACGTAGACTGGTGTGTAACACAAATGTGTTGGATGTTATAGGCAGGATATCAGGTCACATTTTTACATTTTTTAAATTTTTTTGTCATTTAGGAGACGCTCTTATCCAGAGCAACTTACAGTTAGTGAATGCACACATGTATTATTATATATATATAATTTAAAAAATTTATACTGGCCCCCCGTGGGAAACGAACCCACATCCCTGCCGGCCAAACCCTCCCCTACCTTGGACGACGCTGGACCAATTGTGCGCCGCCCATGGGTCTCCCGGTCGCGGCCGGCTGCCACAGAGCCTGGACTCGAACCAGGATCTCTAGTGGCACAGCTAGCACTGCGATGCAGTGCCTTAGACCACTGCGCCACTCGGGAGTCACAAACTTGGGGTTCAAACAGTATTTGTTTTCTTTCAAATACTTTAGCTGTGCATGCTTGATTTTTGCCAATGGAATAGTCCCAGAAGTGCAAACCCCAACCCCAGGTCTGGTCATCAATAACACACTGTATAACTGGAGACCTCACCAACAGTGATTCGTCGTTGTCGTGGTAAACTGTCCCCCTCCTGGGCGTGGTCAGGGCTCTGTGGGACAGTCATACTAGCGGTCCTGCCCAGACGAGCTGCTCCAGGTTTCTACATGGACATCCAGATACAGACTGTTATCCAAACAGACAATACAGTGAGAGCATACATTTCTTAGTGCCTTCATAAAGTATTCACACCCCTTTACTTTTTCCACATTTTGTTGTTGCAGCCTGAATTTCAAATGCAGTACATACAATTTATCCCTGGCCTACACACAATACCCCACAATGTCAAAGTGGAATTATGTTTTTAGATTTTTTTTACAAATTAATAAAGAATTAAAAGCTAAAATGTCTTGAATCAATAAGTATTCAACCCCTTTGTTATGGCAAGCCTAAATAAGTTCAGGAGTAAAAATTTGCATAACAAGTCACATAATAATCAGTTGCATGGACTCACTCTGTGTGCAATAATAGTGTTTAACATGATTTTTAAATGACTACCTCATCTCTGTACCCCACACATACAATTATCTGTAACTTCCCTCAGTCAAGCAGTGAATTTCAAACACAGATTCAACCACAAAGACCAGGGAGGTTTTCCAATGCCTTGCAAAGAAGGGCACCTATTGGTAGATGGGAAAAATAAAGCAGACATTGAATATCCCTTTGAGCATGGTGAAGTTATTAATTACACTTTGGATGGTGTATCAACACACTCAGTCACTACAAAGATACAGGCTTCTTTCCTAGTTCAGTTGCAGGAGAGGAAGGAAACCACTCAGGATTTCACCATGAGACCATTGATGACTTTAAAACAGTTACAGAGTTTAATGGCTGTGATAGGAGCACATTGTAGTTACTCCACAGTACTAACCTAACTGACAGAGTGAAAAGGAGGAAGCCTGTACAGAATACAAATATTCCAAAACATGCATCCTGTTTGCAACAAGGCACTAAAGTAATACTGCAAAAAATGTGGCAAAGCAATTAATTTTTTTTCCTGAAAACAAAGTGTTATGTTTGGGGAAAATCCAATAAAACACGTTACTGACTACCACTCTCCATATTTTTAAGCATAGTGGTGGCTGCATTATGTTACGGGTATGCTTGTAATCATTAAGCACTGGGGGGGGATGCAAATAGTCCGGATAGCCATTTGATTAGCTGTTCAGGAGTCTTATGGCTTGGACCTAGACTTGGCGCTCTCGGTCCTCCTTTTCCTGTAGTACACAATCATCTCCTTTGTCTTGATCACGTTGAGGGAGAGGTTGTTATCCTGGCACCACATGGCCAGGTCTCTGACCTCCTCCCTATAGGCTGTCTCATCGTTGTCGGTGATCAGGCCTACCACTGTTGTGTCGTCTGCAAACTTAATGATGGTGTTGGAGTCGTGCCTGGCCATGCAGTCATGGGTGAACAGGGAGTACAGGAGCGGACTGAGCACGCACCCCTGAGGGGCCCCCGTGTTGAGGATCAGTGTGGCAGATGTGTTGTTACCTACCCTTACCACCTGGGGGCGGCCCGTCAGGAAGTCCAGGATCCAGTTGCAGAGGGAGGTGTTTAGTCCCAGGGTCCTTAGCTTAGTGATGAGCTTTGAGGGCGCTATGGTGTTGAACGCTGAGCTGTAGTCAATGATTAGCATTCTCACATAGATGTTCCCTTTGTCCAGGTGGGAAAGGGCAGTGTGGAGTGCAATAGAGATTGCATCTTCTGTGGATCTGTTGGGGCGGTATGCAAATTAGAGTGGGTCTAGGGTTTCCGGGATAATGGGATAATGGTGTTGATGTGAGCCATGACCAGCCTTTTAAAGCACTTCATGGCTACAGACGTGAGTGCTACGGTTCGGTAGTCATTTAGGCAGGTTACCTTAGTGTTCTTGGGCACAGTGACTATGGTGGTCTGCTTGAAACATGTTGGTATTACTGACTCAGTCAGGGACAGGTTGAAAATGTCAGTGAAGGCACTTGCCAGTTGGTCAGCACATGCTCGGAGTACACGTCCTGGTAATCCGTCTGGCCCTGCGGCCTTGAGAATGTTGACCTGTTTAAAGGTCTTACTCACATCGGCTACGGAGAGCGTGATCACATAGTTGTCCGGAACAGCTGATGCTCTCATGCATGCTTCAGTGTTGCTTGCCTCGAAGCGAGTACAGATGTGATTTAGCTAGTCTGGTAGGCTTGTGTCACTGGGCAGCTCGGGGCTGTGCTTCCCTTTGCAGTCTGTAATAGTTTGCGAGCCCTGTCACATCCGACGAGCGTCGGAGCCAGTGTAGTACGATTCAATCTTAGTCCTGTATTGACTCTTTGCCTGTTTGATGGTTTGTCGGAGGATATAATGGGATTTCTTATAAGTGTCCGGGTTAAAGTCTCGCTCCTTGAAAGCGGCAGCTCTACCCTTTTGCTCAGTGTGGATGTTGCCTGTAATCCATGGCTTCTGGTTGGGTACGTACGGTCACTGTGAGGACGACGTCATCGATGCACTTATTGATGAAGCCAGTGACTGATGTGGTGTACTCCTCAATGCCATCGGAAGAATCCCGGAACATATTCCAGTCTGTGCTAGCAAAACAGTCCTGTAGTTTAGCATCTGCGTCATCAGACCACTTTTTTATTGACCGAGTCACTGGTGCTTCCTACTTTAGTTTTTGCTTGTAAGCAGGAATCAGGAGGATATAATTATGGTCAGATTTGCCAAATGGAGGGCGAGGGAGAGCTTTGTATGCGTCTCTGTGTGTGGAGTAAAGACAGTTTTTTTCCTCTGGTTGCACATTTAACATGCTGGTAGAAATGAGGTAAAACGGATTTAAGTTTCCCTGCATTAAAGTCCCTGGCCACTAGGAGCTCCGCCTCTGTTGAGCGTTTTCCTGTTTGCTTATGGCCTTATACAGCTCATTGAGTGTGGTCTTAGTGCCAGCATCGGTTTGTTGTGGTAAATAGACAGCTACGAAAAATATAGATGAAAACTCTCTTGGTAGATAGTGTGGTCTACAGCTTATCATGAGATACTCTACCTCAGGCGAGCAAAACCTCGAGACTTCCTTAATATTAGATTTCGTGCACCAGCTGATGTTTACAAATATACACAGACCGCCACCCCTTGTCTTACCGGAGGCGGCTGTTCTATCTTGCCGATGCAGCGTATATCCCGCCAGCTGTATGTTATCCATGTCGTCGTTCAGCCACGACTCGGTGAAACATAAGATATTACAGTTTATAATGTCCCGTTGGTTGGATATTCATATTCATGATCGTAGCTTATCTATTTTGTTATCCAATGATTATACGTTGGCTAATAGGACTGATGGTAGAGGCAGATTACCCACTTGCCGTCTGATTCTTACAAGGCACCCCGACCTGCGTCCCCGATATCTACGTCTCTTTCTCCTGCGAATGACGGGGATTTGGGCCTTGTCGGGTGTCTGAAGTAAATCCTTCGCGTCCGACTTGTTAAAGAAATAATCTTTGTCCAGTACGAGGTGAGTAATCGCTGTCCTGATATCCAGAATCTCTTTTTCGGTCATTAGAGATGGTGGTGGACACAATACTGTACATTATATATATATATATATATTGTGATGTCACGAGAGGCTGTGTCCTGGAGGGACGTTACATCCCCCTGAGGTGGCTGCAAACCCAGACAGCTATGGCTCCATCTGCTGGTATGGTCGGGAACTCCACCCCTCTATGGCCAATCTTCCCACGCAGCTGAAACAAATCAGGAGCTGATGAGCTGAAGGTTTGGGGAAGGGAAGAGACACACTGAGGGAGTGTGTGGGGGGTGAAGAAACACAGTCTCCAACCTGGGCTCTCTGGAGGACAAGAGTGCTGCACGTCCACTTCCATGAGGAATATAAGGATTTGGAGATACTTACCTTTGGGAAATACTCACCTTTGGATATATGCACCTGTGGAAATACGTGAGAGACATTTGGAAGGACTTTTGCTGGGTTGGCCACTAGCTGCAACGTGGACTACAGTAAGGCTGGGGAAAAGTTATCTGAGCGAGTGAGAATTATGATTTTGGATGTGGAAGAGACATCCCTGAACTGTTAACCCTTAAAGAGCCACAAGAGAACAGAATTTTGTTATATTTTCGTTAATTTCCCAAGACCTATAATAAAATCCTTGTTTTGTTTGAACCTTGTCTCCTTGCACTACTTGAGCAATCCCGCTGAAAGCTGTGTAGCCTCTCGTGACGTCACAGATGGTGGAGAATACGGGCACGCTCAAGCGTTAATAGTGCATGTCAGAGGAGGATACCGAAGGTTTGATCACCCAGTTTTCCAAGTTGGCCGTAGGCTCCCCGCCGACTGAAATGGAGGACATATTGAAAGCCCTTGTTGCTGGCCAGCAAGCCCAGATGCAAGCAAACGTGGCTCTCTTGGAGGAGCAAAAGAAAGCCAACCTTCTGAAGGCAGAGGAATTGCAGTTGCAGAGACAGAGGGTTGTCCAAAATACCCGCCCAATAAAGGCAAGTGACTTTATATCTAAGATGGGAGCTACCGATGACATTGAGGCATACCTGCATGCATTTGAGGCCACGGCCACTAGGGAAGCCTGGCCCAAGCAACAGTGGGTTGGTATGTTAGCCCCCTTTCTAACCGGGAATCGCTGAATGCTGTCCGGGACCTGGGCCCTGACCAGGTTACTGACTATGATGCCCTGAAGTCTGAGATCCTCAGCAGATATGGACTCACAAAGTTTGGTATGGCCCAGCGCTTTCACAGCTGGACCTTCCAACCAGACCAACCTCCTCGGGCGCAGATGCATGAACTGGTCCGAATCGCAAGGAAATGGCTGGATCCGCAGAGGAATACAGCAGCGGCGGTGGTGGAGGCCGTTGTGGTGGATCGTTACCTACGCGCCCTGCCTTATGAGGCAAAACGGTTCATCAGTCAACAGGCCTTGACCACGGCGGATCTGACCGTGGAAGCTGTGGAAAAGTACCAGGCCACAGCGGAGATGCTGAATGCTTCCCGAAAAAGACCCCAGGAGTGCGGCCCCACCACAAATGGGAAGAACCCGTCCAAAGGACCCCCAAGGTCTCGAACCCAGCCACGTCAGGACTTATCCCGGCTCCAGGGGGAGCCAGAAACCAGGCGGGTCCAAGAAGAGTACACCAGGAGGGGGAAACTCGACAGTGTTACCGGTGTGGGGAGATGGGACATATCTCCTGGCAGTGTGGGAAACCAGCCGATGAACCTATGCCCACTGCGGAGTCCTCCAGCTCAGCACCCACACACCGTTTTGCCTCACTCTTGGGAGTCGTAGATGGCGGCCCAGATCGACCCCCCACCTGCCCGGTAACTGTGAATCACCATGATGTGGAGGCCTTACTGGATTCTGGTAGCCGGGCCACCCTGGTGCGTAAGGATTTGGTGGGCCCAACGTGTCTGACCCCGGGGAAAGTCCTCCCAGTTTCCTGTGTCCATGGGGACACCAGAGAATACCCCATTACTGAACTTACAATGACCAGCACACGGGGAACCATACACACGACGGCGGGGGTGGTTGATTCCCTCCCCGTCCCTGTCCTAATTGGACGAGACTGCCCAGCCTTTTACCCACTCTGGAGAGAGTCTCAGGAGAGGATAACCCGAGTACCTCGGAAACGGAGAGGCAAGACTCATCCTGGGAAGGCTCCGGTGCAATCCTCCGAGTTACTCACTCCCGCCCCGGGCTCTGATAGGGATGGCAGGTGCCCAGACCGACACCGAGACTGGTCCGGATACGGGAGAAGAGAACGCAGCCCAGGAAAGTGCTCCGTTCTCCAGTGAAGAAGACGTCCCAGGCACCCAAGAGCTTCCCCCTCTCACAGGCCAGTATGGTACGGCTCAATTACAAGATCCTACTCTTGCAAATGCCTTAAGAAATGTGCAGGTATTAGAAGGTGTAGTGTTAGGTGATAAGACAAACCCTACTTACCCCCATTTCGCAGTAAACCGGGGGTTAGTATATCAGATAGTCAGGAAAAATGATGAAGTGCATGAACAGCTCCTCGTGCCACAGCCCTATCGGGCCACAGTACTCAACCTAGCACACACACACCCGTTAGGGGCCCACTTGGGGGTAGAGAAGACTAAGGAAAGAATCATGCAACGTTTCTTTTGGCCAGGAGTACACAAAGAGATAGAGAACTACTGCCGTAGTTGCCCTGAGTGTCAGCAGGTTGCGCCAAAGCCCACATATAGAAACCCGCTCATTCCCTTGCCCATTATCGAAACTCCTTTTGAGAGGATTGGATTAGACATAGTCGGGCCCTTACCGAAAAGTTCCAGGGGACATCAATACATTCTGGTCATTCTGGACTATGCATCCCGGTACCCGGAGGCCATTCCGCTGAGGAAGGCTACATCCAGACAAATCGCCAAGGAGCTGTTCCGTCTCTCAACTAGTCTGGGAATCCCAAAAGAGATATTGACGGACCAAGGGACTCCATTCATGTCCAGGGTGATGAAAGAACTCTGTGCTTTACTGAAAATCAAACAGCTGAGAACCTCGGTCTACCACCCCCAGACAGATGGCCTAGTCGAACGTTTTAACAAAACACTAAAATCCATGCTGCGGAAAGCGGTAGGGGAAGATGGGCGCAACTGGGATCAGCTGTTACCATACATATTATTTGCGGTGAGAGAGGTACCTCAGTCTTCTACTGGTTTTTCACCCTTTGAGCTCTTGCTTTCCTACAGACCCAGAGGACTGCTCGACATCGCCAAGGAGGCCTGGGAGGAGCAGCCATGCCAACAGCGGACACTGATCGACCATGTCGGGGCTATGAGGGAGAGAATGAAGGCCATCTATCCCATGATGCGGGAACACCTGGAGGCCAGTCAGCGGCAACAGCAAGCCTCCTACAACAGATCTGCTCAACCCAGGGAGTTTAAGCCGGGGGACAGAGTGCTGGTCCTGGTGCCAACCGTTGAGTGTAAATTCCTGGCAACCTGGCAAGGACCATATGAGGTCATTGAACGCATGGGAGAAGTAAACTACAAGGTGAGGCAACCAGATAAAAGAAAAACTGAGCAGATTTATCATGTTAACCTTTTAAAGAAGTGGCACGCCAGAGAGGCGATGTTCAGCTGTCTACCCCCCACAGAGACCAAGGAACCGGGCGCGGGAAGAGGTTCAGCTGGGTCCAAATCTGTCCCCACATCAACGACAGATGGCCCTGGAACTCGTGGAGCAGAACCAGGATGTCTTCTCCTCCCTTCCCGGTCACACAGAGGTGGTCCAACATGAGATCCGCACCATGCCTGGCCGAACGGTAAACCAGCGCCCGTACCGCGTGCCAGAGGCTCGTAAAGTGGTTATACAGAAGGAGGTAAGGAAGATGCGGGAGTTGGGAGTAATCGAAGAGTCCCACAGTGCCTGGGCAAGTCCCATCGTACTAGTTCCCAAGCCAGACGGTTCAGTACGATTTTGTAATGACTATCGAAAGTTGAATGAAGTGTCTGAATTTGATGCATACCCAATGCCTCGTGTCGATGATTTAATAGACTCCTTGGGGCATGCTCGTTTCCTAACCACTCTTGATCTCACAAAAGGCTACTGGCAGGTGCCCCTGACCCCGGCGTCCAAGGAGAAGACAGCCTTTGCCACCCCCGGGAGGGGCTCTACCAGTATACCCGACTTCCGTTTGGTCTCCACGGGGCACCTGCCACGTTCCAACGCCTGATGGATCGAGTCCCTTGCGCCCCCACAAGAGGTGCGCAGCGGCTTATTTGGATGATGTTGTTATACAAAGTCCGGATTGGGCCAGCCACATACCCCGGGTACAAGCGGTGCTGGATTCGCTCAGGGAAGCAGGGCTCACGGCAAACCCGAAGAAGTGCAAGCTGGCCTTCAGTGAGACAAACTACCTGGGGTACACCATTGGGCGGGGGGTTGGTCAAACCACAGGAAGCCAAACTGCGGGCCATACAGGACTGGCCGCAGCCCATCACCAAGAAGCAAGTAAGGTCATTTTTGGGCCTCGCTGGCTACTATAGACGCTTTATTGCAGATTTTGCTACCATAGCTGCACCGTTGACGGAGCTGACGACCAAACGCCACTCACGAATGGTGAAGTGGAACCCTGCGGCGGAGGCGGCTTTCCTCAACCTGAAGCGAGCACTCTGCTCCAGTCCGATCCTGGTGGCACCAGACTTCAAGAAGGAATTCATTGTCCAAGCGGATGCTTCGGAGGTGGGTCTGGGTGCTGTCCTCACCCAGGCACATGACGGTGAAGAACATCCCATTCTCTACCTAAGCAGAAAGTTACTTCCAAGAGAGAAGAACTATTCAACGGTGGAGAAAGAATGTCTGGCTGTAGTCTGGGCCCTGGAGTCCCTTCGGTTCTATCTCCTGGGCCGACGTTTCATGGTGGTATCTGATCACGCCCCTCTGCAGTGGATGGCCAAGAACAAGGAATCAAACAGTAGAGTAACCAGATGGGTTTTTGAGCTTGCAACCGTTTAACTTTTCGGTTGTCCACAGGGCTGGCAAGCACCACGGCAATGCGGACGCCCTCTCCCGGCGTGATGCCTTCTTCGCTGCCTTTACCCGACGAGGACGTCGGTCCCGAGGAGGGGGATGTGTGATGTCACGAGAGGCTGTGTCCTGGAGGGACGTTACATCCCCCTGAGGTGGCTGCAAACCCAGACAGCTATGGCTCCATCTGCTGGTATGGTCGGGAACTCCACCCCTCTATGGCCAATCTTCCCACGCAGCTGAAACAAATCAGGAGCTGATGAGCTGAAGGTTTGGGGAAGGGAAGAGACACACTGAGGGAGTGTGTGGGGGTGAAGAAACACAGTCTCCAACCTGGGCTCTCTGGAGGACAAGAGTGCTGCACGTCCACTTCCATGAGGAATATAAGGATTTGGAGATACTTACCTTTGGGAAATACTCACCTTTGGATATATGCACCTGTGGAAATACGTGAGAGACATTTGGAAGGACTTTTGCTGGGTTGGCCACTAGCTGCAACGTGGACTACAGTAAGGCTGGGGAAAAGTTATCTGAGCGAGTGAGAATTATGATTTTGGATGTGGAAGAGACATCCCTGAACTGTTAACCCTTAAAGAGCCACAAGAGAACAGAATTTTGTTATATTTTCGTTAATTTCCCAAGACCTATAATAAAATCCTTGTTTTGTTTGAACCTTGTCTCCTTGCACTACTTGAGCAATCCCGCTGAAAGCTGTGTAGCCTCTCGTGACGTCACAATATATATATATATATATACAGTGGGGGAAAAAAGTATTTAGTCAGCCACCAATTGTGCAAGTTCTCCCACTTAAAAAGATGAGAGAGGCCTGTAATTTTCATCATAGGTACACGTCAACTATGACAGACAAATTGAGAAAAAGAAATTCCAGAAAATCATATTGTAGGATTTTTAATGAATTTATTTGCAAATTATGGTGGAAAATAAGTATTTGGTCACCTACAAACAAGCAAGATTTCTGGCTCTCACAGACCTGTAACTTCTTCTTTAAGAGGCTCCTCTGTCCTCCACTCGTTACCTGTATTAATGGCACCTGTTTGAACTTGTTATCAGTATAAAAGACACCTGTCCACAACCTCAAACAGTCACACTCCAAACTCCACTGTGGCCAAGACCAAAGAGCTGTCAAAGGACACCAGAAGCAAAATTGTAGACCTGCACCAGGCTGGGAAGACTGAATCTGCAATAGGTAAGCAGCTTGGTTTGAAGAAATCAACTGTGGGAGCAATTATTAGGAAATGGAAGACATACAAGACCACTGATAATCTCCCTCGATCTGGGGCTCCATGCAAGATCTCACCCCGTGGGGTCAAAATGATCACAAGAACGGTGAGCAAAAATCCCAGAACCACACGGGGGGACCTAGTGAATGACCTGCAGAGAGCTGGGACCAAAGTAACAAAGCCTACCATCAGTAACACACTACGCCGCCAGGGACTCTAATCCTGCAGTGCCAGACGTGTCCCCCTGCTTAAGCCAGTACATGTCCAGGCCCATCTGAAGTTTGCTAGAGTGCATTTGGATGATCCAGAAGAGGATTGGGAGAATGTCATATGGTCAGATGAAACCAAAATAGAACTTTTTGGTAAAAACTCAACTCGTCGTGTTTGGAGGACAAAGAATGCTGAGTTGCATCCAAAGAACACCATACCTACTGTGAAGCATGGGGGTGGAAACATCATGCTTTGGGGCTGTTTTTCTGCATAGGGACCAGGACGACTGATCCATGTAAAGGAAAGAATGAATGGGGCCATGTATCGTGAGATTTTGAGTGAAAACCTCCTTCCATCAGCAAGGGCATTGAAGATGAAACGTGGCTGGGTCTTTCAGCATGACAATGATCCCAAACACACCGCCCGGGCAACGAAGGAGTGGCTTCGTAAGAAGCATTTCAAGGTCCTGGAGTGGCCTAGACAGTCTCCAGATCTCAACCCCATAGAAAATCTTTGGAGGGAGTTGAAAGTCCGTGTTGCCCAGCGACAGCCCCAAAACATCACTGCTCTAGAGGAGATCTGCATGGAGGAATGGGCCAAAATACCAGCAACAGTGTGGTTCACCTTGTGAAGACTTACAGAAAATGTTTGACCTGTGTCATTGCCAACAAAGGGTATATAACAAAGTATTGAGAAACTTTTGTTATTGACCAAATACTTATTTTCCACCATAATTTGCAAATAAATTCATTAAAAATCCTACAATGTGATTTTCTGGGAAAAAAATTCTCATTTTGTCTGTCATAGTTGACGTGTACCTATGACGAAAATTACAGGCCTCTCTCATCTTTTTAAGTGGGAGAACTTGCACAATTGGTGGCTGACTAAATACTTTTTTCCCCCACTGTGTATATATATATATATATATATATATATATATATATATATATATATAGGTATCTGTTTTTTATTTGTAATACATTTGCAAAAAAGTCAGAAAACCTGTTTTCGCTTTGTCAATATGGGGTATTGTGGATTGATGAGGAATATACTTTTTTTAATCCATGTTAGAATAAGGCTGTAACGTAACAACACCAAGGGGACTGAATACTTTCCGAAGGCACTATATATTACCATTTGTATATTAGCATAGTATATATATATTCATGCTACCAGTCTTTTTTCAGCCCTGTTTACATGTACTGCATATCCTACTACCAGTCACTTTTTATGTATAAACCTACATCAACCACTCCAGTACCCCTGCACATTGAATAAGGAACTGACACTGACCTGTATATACAAACCACTCCAGTACCCCTGCACATTGAATAAGGTACTGACCTGTATATACAACCACTCCAGTACCTCTGCACATTGAATAAGGTACTGACACTGCCCTGAAGTCTGAATAATATTTTTCAGGAATGTTTGTTCCAAAGCATGTGATTGATTACTCAGGTCTAAGTCCGTTCAAGGGCGACTATCTTCTTTATTCTACCTGGATGCTGTACTAGAGCTATCAGAAACGTTGAAACTCAGGGCTGCCATAAAGCACTTGGACACGTCATAACTCAGGGCTAAAAACTGCCATAAAGCACTTAGACACGTCATAACTCAGGGCTAAAAACTGCCATAAAGCACTTGGACACGTCATAACTCAGGGCTAAAAACTGCCATAAAGTACTTGGACATGTCATAACTCAGGGCTAAAAACTGCCATGAAGCACTTGGACACGTCATAACTCAGGTCTAAAAACTGCCATAAAGCACTTGGACACGTCATAACTCAGGGCTAAAAACTGCCATAAAGCACTTGGACACGTCATAACTCAGGGCTAAAAACTGCCATAAAGCACTTGGACACGTCATAACTCAGGGCTAAAAACTGCCATAAAGCACTTGGACACGTCATAACTCAGGGCTAAAAACTGCCATAAAGCACTTGGACACGTCATAACTCAGGGCTAAAAACTGCCATAAAGCACTTGCACACGTCATAACTCAGGGCTAAAACTGCCATAATGAACTTGGACACAACTCAGAGCTTCTGCCATCTAAACGATTCATACTGAGCTTCAAGTGATAACTACGATTGGAAAACTGGGATAGCATCATTGTTCCCTGAGTTTTCCAGATAGCATCGTTGTTCCCTGAGTTTCCCAGATAGCATTGTTGTTCCCTGAGTTTCCCAGATAGCATCGTTGTTCCCTGAGTTTCCCAGATAGCATCGTTGTTCCCTGAGTTTCCCAGATAGCATCGCTGTTCCCTGAGTTTCCCAGATAGCATCGCTGTTCCCTGAGTTTCCCAAATAGCATCGCTGTTCCCTGAGTTTCCCAGATAGCATCGCTGTTCCCTGAGTTTCCCAGATAGCATCGTTGTACCGTGAGTTTCCCAATTGAATATTTCTGAGTTTTCTTAGTCCCGAGTACTGTAGCAAAAAATACTGCATGATACTGTATGACTGTCCTCTTTCCTGCAGGTGGATAAAGTTCTCACAGTTTGTGATACTGAATGACTGTGGTCTTACCCGTTGGTAGATAAAGGACTCCATCTTGGTGCTAAAAGGAAGCGGTTGTAGCTCCGCTCTCAGTAATTCATGGTAACTAGCATCCTTGCTGCTCCAGTCATCTACAGAGAAAGAGCATACCAGCATACAACATCAACAACAGGACAATATCAGTCATGAACCCTAACCCTGTGTCACTCTTGGCAGATCTAATAGATCATCCTTGTCTGCTGTAGAGAGACATGTTCAGAAAGAGACATGGGATTTAATGCTAGTGTGGTAAAAAATATTAATCTTAAATAATAATCTCTCTGTGCACTTTGAGTAAAGTGTTTCCCTTCTCTCGAGTATCCTTAGGGTTCCCTTTCTCCAGCTATGTTTTCCCTAGGGTGGTTAGTCACCCCCCTGTGTATCTAGCTCCAGCTATGTTTCCCCTAGGGTGGTTAGTCACCCCCGTGTCTCTAGCTCCAGCTATGTTTCCCCTAGGGTGGTTAGTCACCCCCCTGTGTATCTAGCTCCAGCTATGTTTCCCCTAGGGTGGTTAGTCACCCCCCTGTGTATCTAGCTCCAGCTATGTTTCCCCTAGGGTGGTTAGTCACCCCGTGTCTCTAGCTCCAGCTATGTTTCCCCTAGGGTGGTTAGTCACCCCTGTGTCTCTAGCTCCAGCTATGTTTTCCCTAGGGTGGTTAGTCACCCCCCTGTGTATCTAGCTCCAGCTATGTTTCCCCTAGGGTGGTTAGTCACCCCCGTGTCTCTAGCTCCAGCTATGTTTCCCCTAGGGTGGTTAGTCACCCCCGTGTCTCTAGCTCCAGCTATGTTTCCCCTAGGGTGGTTAGTCACCCCGTGTCTCTAGCTCCAGCTATGTTTCCCCTAGGGTGGTTAGTCACCCCTGTGTATCTAGCTCCAGCTATGTTTCCCCTAGGGTGGTTAGTCACCCCCCTGTGTATCTAGCTCCAGCTATGTTTCCCCTAGGGTGGTTAGTCACCCCTGTGTATCTAGCTCCAGCTATGTTTCCCCTAGGGTGGTTAGTCACCCCTGTGTATCTAGCTCCAGCTATGTTTCCCCTAGGGTGGTTAGTCACCCCCGTGTCTCTAGCTCCAGGTATGTTTCCCCTAGGGTGGTTAGTCACCCCCCTATGTATCTAGCTCCAGCTATGTTTCCCCTAGGGTGGTTAGTCACCCCTGTGTCTCTAGCTCCAGCTATGTTTCCCCTAGGGTGGTTAGTCACCCCTGTGTCTCTAGCTCCAGCTATGTTTCCCCTAGGGTGGTTAGTCACCCCTATGTATCTAGCTCCAGCTATGTTTCCCCTAGGGTGGTTAGTCACCCCCCTGTGTATCTAGCTCCAGCTATGTTTCCCCTAGGGTGGTTAGTCACCCCCGTGTCTCTAGCTCCAGCTATGTTTCCCCTAGGGTGGTTAGTCACCCCTGTGTCTCTAGCTCCAGCTATGTTTCCCCTAGGGTGGTTAGTCACCCCCGTGTCTCTAGCTCCAGCTATGTTTCCCCTAGGGTGGTTAGTCACCCCGTGTCTCTAGCTCCAGCTATGTTTCCCCTAGGGTGGTTAGTTACCCCCCTGTGTCTCTAGCTCCAGCTATGTTTCCCCTAGGGTGGTTAGTCACCCCTGTGTATCTAGCTCCAGCTATGTTTTCCCCTAGGGTGGTTAGTCACCCCCGTGTCTCTAGCTCCAGCTATGTTTCCCCTAGGGTGGTTAGTCACCCCTGTGTATCTAGCTCCAGCTATGTTTCCCCTAGGGTGGTTAGTTACCCCCCTGTGTATCTAGCTCCAGCTATGTTTCCCCTAGGGTGGTTAGTCACCCCTATGTATCTAGCTCCAGCTATGTTTCCCCTAGGGTGGTTAGTCACCCCTATGTATCTAGCTCCAGCTATGTTTCCCCTAGGGTGGTTAGTCACCCCCGTGTCTCTAGCTCCAGCTATGTTTCCCCTAGGGTGGTTAGTCACCCCTGTGTATCTAGCTCCAGCTATGTTTCCCCTAGGGTGGTTAGTCACCCCTGTGTATCTAGCTCCAGCTATGTTTCCCCTAGGGTGGTTAGTCACCCCCGTGTCTCTAGCTCCAGGTATGTTTCCCCTAGGGTGGTTAGTCACCCCCCTATGTATCTAGCTCCAGCTATGTTTCCCCTAGGGTGGTTAGTCACCCCTGTGTCTCTAGCTCCAGCTATGTTTCCCCTAGGGTGGTTAGTCACCCCCGTGTCTCTAGCTCCAGCTATGTTTCCCCTAGGGTGGTTAGTCACCCCGTGTCTCTAGCTCCAGCTATGTTTCCCCTAGGGTGGTTAGTCACCCCTGTGTATCTAGCTCCAGCTATGTTTCCCCTAGGGTGGTTAGTTACCCCCCTGTGTCTCTAGCTCCAGCTATGTTTCCCCTAGGGTGGTTAGTCACCCCTGTGTATCTAGCTCCAGCTATGTTTCCCCTAGGGTGGTTAGTCACCCCTATGTATCTAGCTCCAGCTATGTTTCCCCTAGGGTGGTTAGTCACCCCCGTGTCTCTAGCTCCAGCTATGTTTCCCCTAGGGTGGTTAGTCACCCCTGTGTATCTAGCTCCAGCTATGTTTCCCCTAGGGTGGTTAGTCACCCCTGTGTATCTAGCTCCAGCTATGTTTCCCCCTAGGGTGGTTAGTCACCCCGTGTCTCTAGCTCCAGCTATGTTTCCCCTAGGGTGGTTAGTCACCCCTGTGTATCTAGCTCCAGCTATGTTTCCCCTAGGGTGGTTAGTCACCCCTGTGTATCTAGCTCCAGCTATGTTTCCCCTAGGGTGGTTAGTCACCCCCCTGTGTCTCTAGCTCCAGCTATGTTTCCCCTAGGGTGGTTAGTCACCCCTATGTATCTAGCTCCAGCTATGTTTCCCCTAGGGTGGTTAGTCACCCCTGTGTATCTAGCTCCAGCTCTTTAGCCAGTTCTTTTTCCTGTAGCTCCAGTTCACAGTTCCAGTTTTATCCCACTAAAGGCTACTATTCCACTACTACTTATAATCAAATCAAATGTTATTTGTCACATGCGCCGAATACAACAGGTGTAGACCTTACAGTGAAATGCTTACTTACAAGCCCTTAACCAACAATGCAATTTTAAGAAAAATAAGTGTTAAGTAGACAATAGATGAGTAAAAAATTAAAGCAGTAAACAGTAAAAATAACAGTAGCCAGGCTATATATCCTGGTCCGAATCCAGGCTATGTCGTAGCCGGCCGCGACTGGGAGACCCATGGGGCGGCGCACAATTGGCCCAGCGTCGTCCAAGGTAGGGGAGGGAATGGCCGGCAGGGATGTAGCTCAGTTAGTACCGGTACAGAGTCAATTTGCGGGGGCACCGGTTAGTCAAGGTAATTGAGGTAATATGTACTGTACCAGTCAAAAGTTTGGACACAACTACTCATTCCAGGGTTTTTCTTTATTTTTACTATTTTCTACATTGTAGAATAATAGTGATGACATCAAAACTATGAAATAACACATATGGAATCATGTAGTAACCAACAAAGTGTTAAACAAATCAAAAAATATCTTATATTTGAGATTCTTCAAAGAGCCACACTTCGCATTGATGACAGCTTTGCACACTCTTGGCATTCTCTCATGTTGGCTGCTTTTCCTTCATTCTGCCGTCCGACTCATCCCAAACCATCTCAATTGGGTTGAGGTCGGGGGATTGTGGAGGCCAGGTCATCTGATGCAGCACTCCATCACTCTCCTTCTTGGTAAAATAGCCCTTACACAGCCTGGAGGTGTGTTGGGTAATTGTCCTGTTGAAAAACAAATGATAGTCCCACTAAGCCCAAACCAGATGGGATGGCTTATCGCTGCAGAATGCTGTGGTAGCCATGCTCTTTAAGTGTGCCTTGAATTCTAAATAAATCACAGACAGTGTCACCAGCAAAGCACCCCCACACCATAACACCTCCTCCTCCATGCTTTACGGTGGGAACTACACATGCGGAGATCATCCATTTACCCCCAACGCGTCTCTCAAATTAGGACTCCAGACCAAAAGGACACATTTCCACCGGTCTAATGTCCATTGGTCGTGTTTCATGGCCCAAGCAGGTCTCTTCTTCTTATTGGTGTCCTTTAGGAGTGTTTTCTTTGCAGCAATTCGACCATGAAGGCCTGATTCACACAGTCCCCTCTGAACAGTTGATGTTGAGATGTGTCTGTTACTTGAAGTTTGTGAAGCATTATTATTTGGGCTGCAATTTCTGAGGCTGGTAACTCTAATGAACTTATCCTCTGCCGCAGAGGTAACTCTGGGTCTTCCTTTCCTGTTCATCATAGCGCTTGATGGTTTTTGCGACTCACTTGAAGAAACTTTCAAAGTTCTTGAAATGTTTCGTATTGACTGACCTTCATGTCTTAAAGTAATGATGGACTGTCATTTCTCTTTGCTTATTTGAGCTTTTATTGCCATAATATGGTATTTTACCAATTAGGGCTATCTTCTGTATACCCCCCCTACCTTGTTACAACACAACTGATTGGCTCAAACGCATTAAGAAGGAATGAAATTCCACAAATTAATTTTTAGGAAGGCACACCTGTTATTTGAAATGCATTCCAGTTGATTACCTCATGAAGCTGGTTGAGAGAACGCCAAGAGTGTACAAAGCTGTCATCAAGGCAAAGGGTGGCTACTTTGAAGAATCTCAAATATAAAATGTATGTACTACATGATTCCATATGTGTGATTTCATAGTTTAAAAAAATAATAAAAATAAAGAAAAACCCTTGAATAAGTAGGTTTTGCCAAAGAAAATGACTAGTAGTGTACATGTAAACAGGAGTAATAGTGAACAGTAGTAGGGGGACTGGGGGTGGCTGGAGTCTTTGCCAATTTTTAGGGCCTTCCTCTGACACCGCCTGGTATAGAGGTCCTGGAGGGCAGGAAGCTTGGCCCCAGTGATGTACTGGGCCGTACGCACTACCCTCTGTAGTGCCTTGCTGTCGGAGGCCGAACAGTTGCCATACCAGGCGGTGATGCAACCAGTCAGGATGCTCTCGATGGTGCAGCTGTATAACTTTTTGAGGATCTGAGGACCCATGCCAAATCTTTTCAGTCTCCTGAGGGGGAATAGGCTTTGTCGTGCCCTCTTCACGATTGTCTTGGTGTGTTTGGACCATGACAGTTTGTTGGTCATGTGGACCTCAAGTAACTTGAAGCTCTCAACCTGCTCCACTGAAGCCCCGTCGATGAGAATGGGGGCCACTAGGAGCGCCGCTTCTGGATGGGCATTTTCCTGTTTGTTTATGGCCGTATACAGCTCATTGAGTGCAGTCATTAGTTCTACTACTATGCTAACCTAAAATGTTCAACACTAGCCTCTAACAATTAAACTTCTAAACTTTTTCCACTACCATAAAAATAATTTTGAACAGCTGAAGCAAGTCACACAAATTATCCTTTCTTGTTAGTAAAATGCTTTTCTCCCTACAGGCCCATTTTTTTTTTATTCATTTAACCTTTATTTAACCAGGAAAAGCCCATTTAGACACAAAGTCTCTTTTTCAAGGGAGACCTGGCCAAGAAGGCAGCAGTAATCAATAAAACGTTACAACATTTAAAACAACATACTATATAATCAGTACAACAACAACAACACGATCCAGCCTACAGGAAACATTTACACTCCTCCTGAACACAGTCTTGCAGCAGAGTTTTGAACTCATTTAGGGGCACTAATACATCTAGGTGAAGCATGCCTTAGGGGCAATAATACATCTAGGTGAAGCATGCCTAAAAGGGCACTAATACATCTAGGTGAAGCATGCCTAAGGGGCACTAATACATCTAGGTGAAGCATGCCTAAGGGGCACTAATACATCTAGGTGAAGCATGCCTTAGGGGCACTAATACATCTAGGTGAAGCATGCCTTAGGGGCACTAATACATCTAGGTGAAGCATGCCTAAAAGGGCACTAATACATCTAGGTGAAGCATGCCTAAGGGGCACTAATACATCTAGGTGAAGCATGCCTAAGGGGCACTAATACATCTAGGTGAAGCATGCCTTAGAGGCACTAATACATCTAGGTGAATCATGCCTAAAAGGGCACTAATACATCTAGGTGAAGCATGCCTTAGGGACACTAATACATCTAGGTGAAGCATGCCTAAAAGGGCACTAATACATCTAGGTGAAGCATGCCTAAGGGGCACTAATACATCTAGGTGAAGCATGCCTAAGGGGCACTAATACATCTAGGTGAAGCATGCCTTAGGGGCACTAATACATCTAGGTGAAGCATGCCTAAAAGGGCACTAATACATCTAGGTGAAGCATGCCTTAGGGACACTAATACATCTAGGTGAAGCATGCCTAAAAGGGCACTAATACATCTAGGTGAAGCATGCCTTAGGGACACTAATACATCTAGGTGAAGCATGCCTTAGGGACACTAATACATCTAGGTGAAGCATGCCTAAAAGGGCACTAATACATCTAGGTGAAGCATGCCTTAGGGACACTAATATATCTAGGTAAAGCATGCCTAAAAGGGCACTAATACATCTAGGTGAAGCATGCCTTAGGGGCACTAATACATCTAGGTGAAGCATGCCTTAGGGGCACTAATACATCTAGGTGAAGCATGCCTAAAAGGGCACTAATACATCTAGGTGAAGCATGCCTAAGGGGCACTAATACATCTAGGTGAAGCATGCCTTAGGGACACTAATACATCTAGGTGAAGCATGCCTTAGGGACACTAATACATCTAGGTGAAGCATGCCTAAGGGGAACTAATACATCTAGGTGAAGCATGCCTTAGGGGCACTAATACATCTAGGTGAAGCATGCCTTAGGGACACTAATACATCTAGGTGAAGCATGCCTTAGGGACACTAATACATCTAGGTGAAGCATGCCTTAGGGGCACTAATACATCTAGGTGAAGCATGCCTTAGGGGCACTAATACATCTAGGTGAAGCATGCCTAAAAGAGCACTAATACATCTAGGTGAAGCAAGCCTAAGGGGCACTAATACATCTAGGTGAAGCATGCCTAAAATGGCACTAATACATCTAGGTGAAGCATGCCTTAGGGGCACTAATACATCTAGGTGAAGCATGCCTTAGGGGCACTAATACATCTAGGTGAAGCATGCCTTAGGGACACTAATACATCTAGGTGAAGCATGCCTTAGGGACACTAGTACATCTAGGTGAAGCATGCCTTAGGGACACTAATACATCTAGGTGAAGCATGCCTTAGGGACACTAATACATCTAGGTGAAGCATGCCTCTGGTGCCCAATAGGAGAAGGATTCTTGCCTAACTCGGTAAAGGTCCTGGGGACTTTAAGACTGCGTCTGGTAACTGCTAGTGGTAAAAGAAATGCTTTGTAAATTAACAAGTACCAATGTATACTGAACAAATATATAAATGCAACACGCAACAATTTCAACGATTTTACTGAGTTACAGTTCATATGAGGAAATCAGTCAATTGAAATAAATTAATTAGGCCCTAATCTTTGGATTTCACATGACTGGGCAGGGGTGCAGCTATGGGGTGGGCCTGGGAGGGCATAGGACCACCCACTGGGGAGCCAGGCCCAGCCAATCAGAATGTGGTTTTTCCCCACAAAAGGGCTTTATTACAGACGGAAATACTCCGCAGTTTCATCAGCTGTCCAGGTGTTTGGTCTCAGACGATCCAGCAGGTGAAGAAGCCGGATGTGGAGGTCCTGGGCTGGCGTGGTTACACGTGGTCTGTGGTTGTGAGGCCGGTTGGACGTACTGCCAAATTCTCTAAAATGACAATGGAGGCGGCTTATTGTAGAGAAATGAACATTCAATTCTCTGGCAACAGCTCTGGTGGACAATCCTGTAGTCAGCATGCCATTTGTATGCTCCCTCAAAACTTGAGACATCTGTGGCATTGTGTTGTCTGACAAAACTGCACACTTTAGAGTGGCCTTTTATTGTCCCCAGCACAAGGTGCACCTGTGTAATGATTGTGCTGTTTAATCAGCTCCTTGATATGCCACACCTGTCAGGTGGATGGATTATCTTGGCAAAGGAGAAATGCTCACTAACAGGGTTGTAAACAGAAATAAGCTTTTTGTGCGTATGGAAACATTTCTGGTATCTTTTATTTCAGCTCATGAAACATGGGACCAACGCTTTACATGTTGCGTTTATCTTTTCGTTCAGTACAGCTGCCTGCGCATGTAAAGCGAGGTCCAACCCACCAAGGTGCAATGGTGGGTGAATGATTTAGCGTTAGTAACAAAGCATAAGGATCCATGATCAACAGAGGTCAGTCTCTGTAGCACAGAAGAGGCTGCATGCATGGACAATGCATCACCATAATCAATTCCAGAAAGAAAAGTGGCCTGAACAAGCTTCTATCTAACCTCAAATGGTAACGTAGTCTTATTACGAAAATAAAAAAAACAATTTCAGCTTTAGGTTCCTCACAAGATTATCCATATGAACTTTGAAGGACAGCTTGTCATCCAACCGTATACCTAGGTATTTGTAAGATTACACTTTTTTAATATGTGAAAATGCTAACCTTCTCTGGCTGAGAGCGAGCTCTGGTAAAGGTCATGAATTTCGGGGGTTTTTTTGCATTCAAGACTAGTTTAAGACCATATAGGGAGGCCTGCAGTGAATGAAAGGCAGTCTGGATCGATTCAACAGCCTGAACCAGAGCAGGAGCATTTGATATAGATGACCGTATCATTTGCATACGGATGCAACTTGGCTGGTGAGTATCCCATTTCCCAGGTCATTTAATAAACATGGGGAACACAGGAGCTAAACTAGAACTCTGGGGCACACCTCATGTAATCACAAGGAAGCTAAACGTGTGATTCTCAGCATAGTGTCAAGGCGTCAGTGTAATGCAGTAGGCGAAGTCAGGCGCAGGACACAGAGCTAATCAAAAAAGCGTACTTTACTCGTAGGTAAAAGAATGAACAACAACCTCCACGCAGGGAGGAAACAAACCCGCACACTAACGACAGCCGAAACATGAACAAACACGCACAACACACAGTGTGAGACAGAGGGTTAAATAGGGAAGACATAACTACATGATGGGAAAACAGGTGTGACCAATACAGACAAAACAAGTCGAACATAGATACGTGGATCGGTAGCAGCTAGTACTCCGGTGACGACGAACGCCGAAGCCTGCCCGAGCAAGGAGGATGGGGGAGCCTCGGCTGAATCGGTGACACATAGACACATTTTGTTCTGTCAGCAAGATAGTTTCTAAACCAATTGACAGCCCCTTCACTAACCATGTTTCCTTCCATAGTTTTATGTGAGTAAAGTCATACCGTATAAAAAAAAAAAAAAAACAGGAAGTTTTGGTACAATTTTATAAATGCGGACATGGTGGGATCTTTTATTTTCTGTCAAATTAATTATGCGAGAAACGGTGGTGGAAATGCCTTTATGCGCAAATATTGATATAAAAACCATCATACTGAAGTAAACTTGGAGTCATGTGATGATATGATGTGTGGTCCTCCCACTTGGACTGGGGAAATCATGCAGTTTATTATACTATAGATGAAATAAGTTATGATGAACTTCACAGGGTGGTGAAAGGGCACGGTGATGAGCTTGATGCTCCTTTCCAATAAATATCAAGGGTCTTATTCTAGTGACATGATGATTGACGCTTGACTGTCGTTTGACAAATACAAAGATTCTCGCTCTTATCCATAATAATCTCATCATGTAGACTAGTCTACCCTCACCATAGACATGTAGACTAGTCTACCCTCACTGTAACTGCGAGCTGTTGGCAAGAAGGCATGTGCCATGACTAGAGTAGACAGATTTGCTATTTAACGTAAAAGTTTGTGACAAAACTATCAGCAGAGTTGAAAAAATGCAATGGAAAAACACATTGAACGCTAGATTTTATTCGGTGCATGAAATTACATTTTGTGTACGCTACATCATCACACACTGATTTGACAAGTCAGCTTGTTGGAACCACTGGAGGAACATTTTTGCATATTTTCTTTATGCGGATATTAGAATATTCGCATTAAAATCTGTGGATGGAAACTTAGCTACTTGAGACCAATATTACTGAGTCTGGCTAGCAACAGCTAGTGGTCAACTGAATCAAACACCTTCGATAAAATCAACAAAACAAAGCATTACAGTGTTGTGAAAGTGCATTGATGATGTCATTGATGATGTCATTTTTGCCACAGCAGCTGTTACGGTGCCGTGCCCTGACCTAAAGCCAGACTGAACCCCACTCAGGATATTGTTTTCAAGTAGATACGGCTTTAGCTGAGAGTTCACAAGTGATTCTTAGACTTTGGCAAGGATAGGGAGTTTGGAAATAGGGTGATGAAAGGCGTCACTATTCCCTCAGTTGTCACTTCTCCCTGGGGTTGTCATAACCCCTTATCATAACCCTTATCATGTCAAACCCTCTGTTTTATATTTTCACAGGGTTTATTCGCAGCATATTTCACCGGTTTGTGATAGACAGTGGCACAGGGAGTGTGGTTGCATGGCAACCTGTACTGTAACTGAAGGACACACTGAGCTCTTTCTGGCTGAGGACAAGGAGTGCGCCCGAAAGGCACCCTATTCACTATATAGTCCACTACTTTTTGACCAGGGCCCTATGGGCTGGTCTATGGGCCCTGGTCAAACGTAGTGCGCTACATAGGAAATAGGGTGCCATTAGTGACGCAGGCATAGTTTTGTGACACAAACCCGGTTCTTTCCCACAGAAAGCTGACGTTCTGATATTCCCACAACAGAACAGATCACTGGATCTGTGGAGCTGCAAAAGGTCTTTCTTTTTTGACCGTTAACAATAACATGAACGAGGCTGGGAAATCAGTCTGGTATGAGATACGAATATGGTGCCGTGTAGCTCAGTTGGTAGAGCGTGGCGCTTGCAACGCCAGGGTTGTGGGTTCGATTCACACGGGGGGAAATTAAATAATAATGTATGCGCTCACTAACTGAAAGTCGCTCTGGATAAGAGCGTCTGCTAAATGACCAAACGTTTTAATGTCCTGTAATGTTTAGGCACGAGAGTGCGGCAACATTGATTGCATTGTTTACAACAGCGCTAGTGTAATATGACACCTCATAGTGGATCATTGCTATCACAGTTTATGCTAGGCAGTCAACCACTAAACGTATATGTGTGAACCAGGCAATGTTTCCAGATTAACGACCGTCAACGCAATCTGTGTCTGGACATTACCTTATTATTCATATTCATGGTCATCGGAACCCTGGTAGTACCATGTAGCATTAAACTTAAGACTTTACACAGCGCAATAACGGTAACAATAAGCTAGCCACAGTTCAGATCCCGAATGATGTTTGATGTATATATGGACATATTAGACGTGTTACAGTCATTGCGCTGTACGAAGTGTCGAAGTCTGGTAAAACAGTAACTTATCTGTGCTATATCAAATATGTACATATTTGGGGGGCTCGTCCGGGATCTGGACTTTGATATGTGTTAAAGTTCCATTGTATGATGTGCTGTCCCCTGTTGCAGTAATCTGCAATTCTGTGTCAATATTAAAAGATATGTTCATTCTACGTCGTTTCTAAAGACGTTGACAGTACTACACTGGGTCTATTGATTGACATGTGCCCCATGGACAATGTTTGGGTTATGGGAGAATACCACCTGTAAATCAGATACATACTGACCCCAGATTTGGGCTGAAAGGTTGATGGTTTGAATCCCCGAGACGACTAGGTGAAAAATCTGTTGATTTGCCCTTGAGCTAGGTACTTAATCCTAATTGCTCCTGTAAATCGCTCTGGATAAGAACGTCTACTAAAATGTAGGGCACTACTTTTTGATCAGGGCCCATTTGGGTCTGTACAAAAGTAGTGCACTAAATACTCTACCTAAGTAAATAGACAGCTACGAAAAATATAGATGAAAACTCTTGGGAAATAGTGTGGTCTACAACTTATCATGAGATACTCTACCTCAGGCGAGCAAAATCTTGAGGCTTCCTTAATATTAGATTTCGTGCACCAGCTGTTGTTTACAAATATACACAGACCGCCACCCCTTATCTTACCGGAGGCGGCTGTTCTATCCTGCCGATGCAGCGTATATCCCGCTAGCTGTATGTTATCCATGTCGTCGTTCAGCCACGACTCGGTGAAACATAAGATATTACAGTTTTTAATGTCCCGTTGGATATTCGTGATCGTAGCTCGTCTATTTTGTTATCCAATGATTGTACGTTGGCTAATAAGACTGATGGTAGAGGCAGATTACCCACTCGCCTTGCAAGGCACCCCGACCTCCGTCTCTTTCTCCTGCGAATTACGGGGATTTGGGCCTTGTCGGGTGTCTGAAGTAAATCCTTCGCGTCCGACTCGTTGAAGAAAAAATCTTCATCCAGTACGAGGTGAGTAATCGCTGTCCTGATATCCAGAAGCTCTTTTCGGTCATAAGAGACGGTGGCAGAAACATTATGTACAAAATAAATTACAAATAATGTGAAAAAACACACACAATAACACAATTGGTTAGGAGCCCGTAAAACGGCAGCCATCTCCTCCCGCGCCATCCTTCTGTTAGGATCAGATAATTGAGTTTAGTGGATCAATTCTAAAATGGGTTGTTTGGATCCTGGATACTGATTGGTTGAAAATACCATGATGTGGTTAATCTCATAATTCCACTGTCCTGCAGCCCAGGCAGGAAATTAATGAACTTCATCTCCCTCTACACACTATTCTTCCATGATACTATTTGGTTTGCAACAGTTGTGGGTTGTATAAAACTACCTGTCTGCCTCTACGACCTGTGCAACAATGTATCATCTCTCCGGTGCCAGCAGGCTAGCTAGTCCAATAATGAACATGCAACTAATAATTCACCATGGAAACAGTAACCACTCAGAATTCCATTAATTACTTAACCAGCGCATTGTGGACTATGTGTGCCTATTGGATATTTGATTAAATCAGAATTTATTGAAGTTCTTGTCTCTCATCATCATTGAACCTCTGCTAGCTAGCTACATACCAAATGATTTGTTTAGCATAGCAACATTGAATTAATAGAATATAATTAACGACTGGGTCAAAACATGAGAAAATAACTAACGACCAGCCCGCTTGGGTAGCAACTTCAGAATGCAAAAGTTATCCGATGCGGGCCTGGAGGCAAGGGAAATCATGGCTGTGAGTGGCCATTGGTGTGAGAGCTCACTCAAGAGTTATTGGCAGCCCCTAACATGGAGAACAGAAAGCGCTGGAGTGCCATTTTAGCTGGCCACGAGGTGAGTGGGACGATATTTGATTAAATCATAATTTATTGAAGTTATTCTCTCTCATCATCATTGAATCTCTGCTAGCTAGCTACATACCAAATGATTTGTTTAGCATAGCAACGTCGAATGAATAGAATTATTAGAATGAACGACTATGTCAAAACATGAGAAAACTGACACGCAAAACGACACCGGATTCAAAAATTAGAATCTTTCAATTTAAATTATTATATAAAATTCTTGCTACCAATAGAATGTTATTTATATGGGGGATACAATCTTCCCAGCTCTGCAGATTTTGCTGTGAAGAGACAGAATCATTAGATCATTTGTTTTGGTTCTGTCCATTTGTAGCTTGTTTTTGGACACAGGTCCAGGAAAGGCTAAAGGATTGCAATATTTACCCGGAGCTAACCTTGCAGATAGCATTACTGGGTGATCTGAAAAGTCATAGTCAATCGATCAATAACATAATAATACTTTTAGCAAAAATGTTTATTTTTCATACACAATCTGTAGAAGCAATGAGAATAGAAAGGTTCAGAACTTTTGTAAAACATCACAGTACGGTTGAAATACACTGCTCAAAAAAATAAAGGGAACACTAAAATAACACATCCTAGATCTGAATGAATGAAATAATCTTATTAAATACTTTTTTCTTTACATAGTTGAATGTGCTGACAACAAAATCACACAAAAATGATCAATGGAAATAAAATTTACCAACCCATGGAGGTCTGGATTTGGAGTCACACTCAAAATTAAAGTGGAAAACCACGTCAAAATGAGGCTCAGTAGTGTGTGTGGCCTCCACGTGCCTGTATGACCTCCCTACAACGCCTGGGCATGCTCCTGATGAAGTGGCGGATGGTCTCCTGAGGGATCTCCTCCCAGACCTGGACTAAAGCATCCGCCAACTCCTGGACAGTCTGTGGTGCAACGTGGCGTTGGTGGATGGAGTGAGACATGATGTCCCAGATGTGCTCAATTGGATTCAGGTCTGGGGAACGGGCGGGCCAGTCCATAGCATCAATGCCTTCCTCTTGCAGGAACTGCTGACACACTCCAGCCACATGAGGTCTAGCATTGTCTTGCATTAGGAGGAATCCAGGGCCAACCGCACCAGCATATGGTCTCACAAGGGGTCTGAGGATCTCATCTCGGTACCTAATGGCATTCAGGCTACCTCTGGCGAGCACATGGAGGGCTGTGCGGCCCCCCAAATAAATGCCACCCCACACCATGACTGACCCACCGCCAAACCGGTCATGCTGGAGGATGTTGCAGGCAGCAGAACATTCTCCACAGCGTCTCCAGACTCTGTCACGTCTGTCACATGTGCTCAGTGTGAATCTGCTTTCATCTGTGAAGAGTACAGGGCGCCAGTGGCGAATTTGCCAATCTTGGTGTTCTCTGGCAAATGCCAAACGTCCTGCACGGTGTTGGGCTGTAAGCACAACCCCCACCTGTGGACCTCGGGCCCTCGTACCACCCTCATGGAGTCTGTTTTTGACCGTTTGAGCAGACACATGCACATTTGTGGCCTGCTGGAGGTCATTTTGCAGGGCTCTGGCAGTGCTCCTCCTGCTCCTCCTTGCACAAAGGCGGAGGTAGCGGTCCTGCTGCTAGGTTGTTGCCCTCCTACGGCCTCCTCCACGTCTCCTGATGTACTAGCCTGTCTCCTGGTAGCACCTCCATGCTCTGGACACTACGCTGACAGACACAGCAAACCTTCTTGCCACAGCTCGCATTGATGTGCCATCCTGGATGAGCTGCACTACCTGAACCACTTGTGTGGGTTGTAGACTCCGTCTCATGCTACCACTAGAGTGAAAGCAATGCCAGCATTCAAAAGTGACCAAAACATCAGCCAGGAAGCATAGGAACTGAGAAGTGGTCTATGGTCACCACCTGCAGAACCACTCCTTTATTGGGGGTGTCTTGCTAATTTCCTATAATTTCCACCTGTTGTCTATTCCATTTGCACAACAGCATGTGACATTTATTGTCAATTAGTGTTGCTTCCTAAGTGGACAGTTTGATTTCACAGAAGTGTGATTGACTTGGAGTTACATTGTGTTGTTTAAGTGTTCCCTTTATTTTTTTGAGCAGTGTATATATGGCAAATTGAAATCCTATATGGATGGTGTTAAGATATAGATGGGAGGTGTTGAATGGAGTTGAAGGATGGGACTAATAACAAATAACAACAAATAATAATAAGATAACTAATAATGTAGGCATACTGTGTCCATAATAAGTATATGGGTTGTATGTTGGGAGCTTTTGGGAAAGAGCACAGTTAGAAAGATATGGCATATAGAAGCAAACCGGATGGACATCATGAAAATGATCGGAGAGGTTGAGGGTAGAGGAAGTTCAGGAGCAAAAAAAATAAAATAGAATTATTGTAAAATTGACTGTGTCCATAAGGTGTAGATCGTAAGTATAGGCTGGAAGTAGAGGCCTGGGCATTGCTGTTCACTAATTTACCCCAAGTAGGGAAAGGATAGTGGGATTGAAAAGTAATAAAGGGGAGTATGTATATAAAAAAAAAACATGGGGGATTGGAAGTGATGCAGACAATTACATTGATAGAAGTTACAATCTATCTCCAATATTAAGTTGATCTACCCCCAAAAAAAAAAAAGAGAAAATAACAAACGACCAGCCTGCTTCAGTAGCAACTTCAGAATGACAGTAGAACACTGAGACTACAGAAGGATACTAGGAGGTCCAGGCAGAAACAGTAGAACACTGAGAGGTACAGGCAGAGACAGTAGAACACTGAGAGGTACAGGCAGAGACAGTAGAACATTGAGAGGTACAGGCAGAGACAGTAGAACACTGAGAGGTCCAGGCAGAGACAGTAGAACACTGAGAGGTCCAGGCAGAGACAGTAGAACACAGAGGTCCAGGCAGAGACAGTAGAATACTGAGAGGTCCAGGCAGAGACAGTAGAACACAGAGGTCCAGGCAGAGACAGTAGAACACTGAGAGGTCCAGGCAGAGACAGTAGAACACAGAGGTCCAGGCAGAGACAGTAGAACACTGAGAGGTCCAGGCAGAGACAGTAGAACACTGAGAGGTACAGGCAGAGACAGTAGAACACTGAGAGGTCCAGGCAGAGACAGTAGAACACTGAGAGGTCCAGGCAGAGACAGTAGAACACTGAGAGGTACAGGCAGAGACAGTAGACAGTAGAACACTGAGAGGTCCAGGCAGAGACAGTAGAACACTGAGAGGTCCAGGCAGAGACAGTAGAACACAGAGGTCCAGGCAGAGACAGTAGAACACTGAGAGGTACAGGCAGATAGAGTAGAACACTGAGAGGTACAGGCAGAGAGAGTAGAACACTGAGAGGTACAGGCAGAGACAGTAGAACACTGAGAGGTACAGGCAGATACAGTAGAACACTGAGAGGTCCAGGCAGAGACAGTAGAACACTGAGAGGTCCAGGCAGAGACAGTAGAACACTGAGAGGTACAGGCAGAGACAGTAGAGACAGTAGAACACAGAGGTCCATGCAGAGACAGTAGAACACTGAGAGGTCCAGGCAGAGACAGTAGAACACTGAGAGGTCCAGGCAGAGACAGTAGAACACTGAGAGGTCCAGGCAGAGACAGTAGAACACTGAGAGGTCCAGGCAGAGACAGTAGAACACAGAGGTCCAGGTAGAGACAGTAGAACACTGAGAGGTCCAGGCAGAGACAGTAGACAGTAGAACATTGAGAGGTCCAGGCAGAGACAGTAGAACACTGAGAGGTCCAGGCAGAGACAGTAGAACACTGAGAGGTCCAGGCAGAGACAGTAGAACACTGAGAGGTCCAGGTAGAGACAGTAGAACACAGAGATCCAGGAAGAGACAGTAGAACACAGAGGTCGAGGCAGAGACAGTAGAACACTGAGAGGTACAGGCAGAGACAGTAGAACACTGAGAGGTCCAGGCAGAGACAGTAGAACACTGAGAGGTCCAGGTAGAGACAGTAGAACACTGAGAGGTCCAGGTAGAGACAGTAGAACACTGAGAGGTCCAGGCAGAGACAGTAGAACACTGAGAGGTCCAGGCAGAGACAGTAGACACTGAGAGGTACAGGCAGAGACAGTAGAACATTGAGAGGTCCAGGCAGAGACAGTAGAACACTGAGAGGTCCAGGCAGAGACAGTAGAACACTGAGAGGTCCAGGCAGAGACAGTAGAACACAAAGATCCAGGAAGAGACAGTAGAACACAGAGGTCGAGGCAGAGACAGTAGAACACTGAGAGGTACAGGCAGAGACAGTAGAACACTGAGAGGTCCAGGCAGAGACAGTAGAACACTGAGAGGTCCAGGCAGAGACAGTAGAACACAGAGATCCAGGAAGTGACAGTAGAACACAGAGGTCGAGGCAGAGACAGTAGAACACTGAGAGGTACAGGCAGAGACAGTAGAACACTGAGAGGTCCAGGCAGAGACAGTAGAACACTGAGAGGTCCAGGCAGAGACAGTAGAACACTGAGAGGTCCAGGCAGAGACAGTAGAACACTGAGAGGTACAGGCAGAGACAGTAGACAGTAGAACACTGAGAGGTCCAGGAGGAGACAGTAGAACACTGAGAGGTCCAGGCAGAGACGATAGAACACTGAGAGGTCCAGGCAGAGACAGTATAACACTGAGAGGTACAGGCAGAGACAGTAGACAGTAGAACACTGAGAGGTCCAGGAGGAGACAGTAGAACACAGAGAGGTCCAGGCAGAGACAGTAGAACACTGAGAGGTCCAGGCAGAGACAGTAGAAGACTGAGAGGTCCAGGCAGAGACAGTAGAACACTGAGAGGTCCATGCAGAGACAGTAGAACACTGAGAGGTACAGGCAGAGACAGTAGAACACTGAGAGGTACAGGCAGAGACAGTAGAAGACTGAGAGGTCCAGGCAGAGACAGTAGAACACTGAGAGGTCCATGAAGAGACAGTAGAACACTGAGAGGTACAGGCAGAGACAGTAGAAAACTGAGAGGTCAAGGCAGAGACAGTAGACAGTAGAACACAGAGAGGTCCAGGCAGAGACAGTAGAACACTGAGAGGTACAGGCAGAGACAGTAGAACACTGAGAGGTACAGGCAGAGACAGTAGAACATTGAGAGGTACAGGCAGAGACAGTAGAACACTGAGAGGTCCAGGCAGAGACAGTAGAACACTGAGAGGTACAGGCAGAGACAGTAGAACACTGAGAGGTACAGGCAGAGACAGTAGAACATTGAGAGGTACAGGCAGAGACAGTAGAACACTGAGAGGTCCAGGCAGAGACAGTAGAACACTGAGAGGTCCAGGCAGAGACAGTAGAACACTGAGAGGTCCAGGCAGAGACAGTAGAACACAGAGGTCCAGGCAGAGACAGTAGAATACTGAGAGGTCCAGGCAGAGACAGTAGAACACAGAGGTCCAGGCAGAGACAGTAGAACACTGAGAGGTCCAGAAAGAGACAGTAGAACACAGAGGTCCAGGCAGAGACAGTAGAACACTGAGAGGTCCAGGCAGAGACAGTAGAACACTGAGAGGTCCAGGCAGAGACAGTAGAACACAGAGGTCCAGGCAGAGACAGTAGAACACTGAGAGGTACAGGCAGATAGAGTAGAACACTGAGAGGTACAGGCAGAGACAGTAGAACACTGAGAGGTACAGGCAGATACAGTAGAACACTGAGAGGTCCAGGCAGAGACAGTAGAACACTGAGAGGTCCAGGCAGAGACAGTAGAACACTGAGAGGTACAGGCAGAGACAGTAGACAGTAGAACACAGAGGTCCATGCAGAGACAGTAGAACACTGAGAGGTCCAGGCAGAGACAGTAGAACACTGAGAGGTCCAGGCAGAGACAGTAGAACACTGAGAGGTCCAGGCAGAGACAGTAGAACACTGAGAGGTCCAGGCAGAGACAGTAGTACACAGAGGTCCAGGTAGAGACAGTAGAACACTGAGAGGTCCAGGCAGAGACAGTAGAACACTGAGAGGTCCAGAAAGAGACAGTAGAACACAGAGGTCCAGGCAGTGACAGTAGAACACTGAGAGGTCCAGGCAGAGACAGTAGAACACTGAGAGGTCCAGGCAGAGACAGTAGAACACAGAGGTCCAGGCAGAGACAGTAGAACACTGAGAGGTACAGGCAGATAGAGTAGAACACTGAGAGGTACAGGCAGAGACAGTAGAACACTGAGAGGTACAGGCAGATACAGTAGAACACTGAGAGGTCCAGGCAGAGACAGTAGAACAC
This sequence comes from Coregonus clupeaformis, assembly GCF_020615455.1. Taxonomy (NCBI): domain Eukaryota; kingdom Metazoa; phylum Chordata; class Actinopteri; order Salmoniformes; family Salmonidae; genus Coregonus; species Coregonus clupeaformis. The sequence continues at coordinate 2,317,716 of NC_059192.1, forward strand.
TGAGAGGTCCAGGCAGAGACAGTAGAACACTGAGAGGTACAGGCAGAGACAGTAGACAGTAGAACACAGAGGTCCATGCAGAGACAGTAGAACACTGAGAGGTCCAGGCAGAGACAGTAGAACACTGAGAGGTCCAGGCAGAGACAGTAGAACACTGAGAGGTCCAGGCAGAGACAGTAGAACACTGAGAGGTCCAGGCAGAGACAGTAGTACACAGAGGTCCAGGTAGAGACAGTAGAACACTGAGAGGTCCAGGCAGAGACAGTAGACGGTAGAACATTGAGAGGTCCAGGCAGAGACAGTAGAACACTGAGAGGTCCAGGCAGAGACAGTAGAACACTGAGAGGTCCAGGCAGAGACAGTAGAACACTGAGAGGTCCAGGTAGAGACAGTAGAACACAGAGATCCAGGAAGAGACAGTAGAACACAGAGGTCGAGGCAGAGACAGTAGAACACTGAGAGGTACAGGCAGAGACAGTAGAACACTGAGAGGTCCAGGCAGAGACAGTAGAACACTGAGAGGTCCAGGTAGAGACAGTAGAACACTGAGAGGTCCAGGTAGAGACAGTAGAACACTGAGAGGTCCAGGCAGAGACAGTAGAACACTGAGAGGTCCAGGCAGAGACAGTAGAACACTGAGAGGTCCAGGCAGAGACAGTAGAACACAGAGGTCCAGGCAGAGACAGTAGAACACTGAGAGGTACAGGCAGATAGAGTAGAACACTGAGAGGTACAGGCAGAGACAGTAGAACACTGAGAGGTACAGGCAGATACAGTAGAACACTGAGAGGTCCAGGCAGAGACAGTAGAACACTGAGAGGTCCAGGCAGAGACAGTAGAACACTGAGAGGTACAGGCAGAGACAGTAGACAGTAGAACACAGAGGTCCATGCAGAGACAGTAGAACACTGAGAGGTCCAGGCAGAGACAGTAGAACACTGAGAGGTCCAGGCAGAGACAGTAGAACACTGAGAGGTCCAGGCAGAGACAGTAGAACACTGAGAGGTCCAGGCAGAGACAGTAGTACACAGAGGTCCAGGTAGAGACAGTAGAACACTGAGAGGTCCAGGCAGAGACAGTAGAACACTGAGAGGTCCAGAAAGAGACAGTAGAACACAGAGGTCCAGGCAGTGACAGTAGAACACTGAGAGGTCCAGGCAGAGACAGTAGAACACTGAGAGGTCCAGGCAGAGACAGTAGAACACAGAGGTCCAGGCAGAGACAGTAGAACACTGAGAGGTACAGGCAGATAGAGTAGAACACTGAGAGGTACAGGCAGAGACAGTAGAACACTGAGAGGTACAGGCAGATACAGTAGAACACTGAGAGGTCCAGGCAGAGACAGTAGAACACTGAGAGGTCCAGGCAGAGACAGTAGAACACTGAGAGGTACAGGCAGAGACAGTAGACAGTAGAACACAGAGGTCCATGCAGAGACAGTAGAACACTGAGAGGTCCAGGCAGAGACAGTAGAACACTGAGAGGTCCAGGCAGAGACAGTAGAACACTGAGAGGTCCAGGCAGAGACAGTAGAACACTGAGAGGTCCAGGCAGAGACAGTAGTACACAGAGGTCCAGGTAGAGACAGTAGAACACTGAGAGGTCCAGGCAGAGACAGTAGACGGTAGAACATTGAGAGGTCCAGGCAGAGACAGTAGAACACTGAGAGGTCCAGGCAGAGACAGTAGAACACTGAGAGGTCCAGGCAGAGACAGTAGAACACTGAGAGGTCCAGGTAGAGACAGTAGAACACAGAGATCCAGGAAGAGACAGTAGAACACAGAGGTCGAGGCAGAGACAGTAGAACACTGAGAGGTACAGGCAGAGACAGTAGAACACTGAGCGGTCCAGGCAGAGACAGTAGAACACTGAGAGGTCCAGGTAGAGACAGTAGAACACTGAGAGGTCCAGGTAGAGACAGTAGAACACTGAGAGGTCCAGGCAGAGACAGTAGAACACTGAGAGGTCCAGGCAGAGACAGTAGAACACTGAGAGGTACAGGCAGAGACAGTAGACAGTAGAACACTGAGAGGTCCAGGAGGAGACAGTAGAACACTGAGAGGTCCAGGCAGAGACGATAGAACACTGAGAGGTCCAGGCAGAGACAGTATAACACTGAGAGGTACAGGCAGAGACAGTAGACAGTAGAACACTGAGAGGTCCAGGAGGAGACAGTAGAACACAGAGAGGTCCAGGCAGAGACAGTAGAACACTGAGAGGTCCAGGCAGAGACAGTAGAAGACTGAGAGGTCCAGGCAGAGACAGTAGAACACTGAGAGGTCCATGCAGAGACAGTAGAACACTGAGAGGTACAGGCAGAGACAGTAGAACACTGAGAGGTACAGGCAGAGACAGTAGAAGACTGAGAGGTCCAGGCAGAGACAGTAGAACACTGAGAGGTCCATGAAGAGACAGTAGAACACTGAGAGGTACAGGCAGAGACAGTAGAAAACTGAGAGGTCAAGGCAGAGACAGTAGACAGTAGAACACAGAGAGGTCCAGGCAGAGACAGTAGAACACTGAGAGGTACAGGCAGAGACAGTAGAACACTGAGAGGTACAGGCAGAGACAGTAGAACATTGAGAGGTACAGGCAGAGACAGTAGAACACTGAGAGGTCCAGGCAGAGACAGTAGAACACTGAGAGGTACAGGCAGAGACAGTAGAACACTGAGAGGTACAGGCAGAGACAGTAGAACATTGAGAGGTACAGGCAGAGACAGTAGAACACTGAGAGGTCCAGGCAGAGACAGTAGAACACTGAGAGGTCCAGGCAGAGACAGTAGAACACTGAGAGGTCCAGGCAGAGACAGTAGAACACAGAGGTCCAGGCAGAGACAGTAGAATACTGAGAGGTCCAGGCAGAGACAGTAGAACACAGAGGTCCAGGCAGAGACAGTAGAACACTGAGAGGTCCAGAAAGAGACAGTAGAACACAGAGGTCCAGGCAGAGACAGTAGAACACTGAGAGGTCCAGGCAGAGACAGTAGAACACTGAGAGGTCCAGGCAGAGACAGTAGAACACAGAGGTCCAGGCAGAGACAGTAGAACACTGAGAGGTACAGGCAGATAGAGTAGAACACTGAGAGGTACAGGCAGAGACAGTAGAAAACTGAGAGGTCAAGGCAGAGACAGTAGACAGTAGAACACAGAGAGGTCCAGGCAGAGACAGTAGAACACTGAGAGGTACAGGCAGAGACAGTAGAACACTGAGAGGTACAGGCAGAGACAGTAGAACATTGAGAGGTACAGGCAGAGACAGTAGAACACTGAGAGGTCCAGGCAGAGACAGTAGAACACTGAGAGGTACAGGCAGAGACAGTAGAACACTGAGAGGTACAGGCAGAGACAGTAGAACATTGAGAGGTACAGGCAGAGACAGTAGAACACTGAGAGGTCCAGGCAGAGACAGTAGAACACTGAGAGGTCCAGGCAGAGACAGTAGAACACTGAGAGGTCCAGGCAGAGACAGTAGAACACAGAGGTCCAGGCAGAGACAGTAGAATACTGAGAGGTCCAGGCAGAGACAGTAGAACACAGAGGTCCAGGCAGAGACAGTAGAACACTGAGAGGTCCAGAAAGAGACAGTAGAACACAGAGGTCCAGGCAGAGACAGTAGAACACTGAGAGGTCCAGGCAGAGACAGTAGAACACTGAGAGGTCCAGGCAGAGACAGTAGAACACAGAGGTCCAGGCAGAGACAGTAGAACACTGAGAGGTACAGGCAGATAGAGTAGAACACTGAGAGGTACAGGCAGAGACAGTAGAACACTGAGAGGTACAGGCAGATACAGTAGAACACTGAGAGGTCCAGGCAGAGACAGTAGAACACTGAGAGGTCCAGGCAGAGACAGTAGAACACTGAGAGGTACAGGCAGAGACAGTAGACAGTAGAACACAGAGGTCCATGCAGAGACAGTAGAACACTGAGAGGTCCAGGCAGAGACAGTAGAACACTGAGAGGTCCAGGCAGAGACAGTAGAACACTGAGAGGTCCAGGCAGAGACAGTAGAACACTGAGAGGTCCAGGCAGAGACAGTAGTACACAGAGGTCCAGGTAGAGACAGTAGAACACTGAGAGGTCCAGGCAGAGACAGTAGAACACTGAGAGGTCCAGAAAGAGACAGTAGAACACAGAGGTCCAGGCAGTGACAGTAGAACACTGAGAGGTCCAGGCAGAGACAGTAGAACACTGAGAGGTCCAGGCAGAGACAGTAGAACACAGAGGTCCAGGCAGAGACAGTAGAACACTGAGAGGTACAGGCAGATAGAGTAGAACACTGAGAGGTACAGGCAGAGACAGTAGAACACTGAGAGGTACAGGCAGATACAGTAGAACACTGAGAGGTCCAGGCAGAGACAGTAGAACACTGAGAGGTCCAGGCAGAGACAGTAGAACACTGAGAGGTACAGGCAGAGACAGTAGACAGTAGAACACAGAGGTCCATGCAGAGACAGTAGAACACTGAGAGGTCCAGGCAGAGACAGTAGAACACTGAGAGGTCCAGGCAGAGACAGTAGAACACTGAGAGGTCCAGGCAGAGACAGTAGAACACTGAGAGGTCCAGGCAGAGACAGTAGTACACAGAGGTCCAGGTAGAGACAGTAGAACACTGAGAGGTCCAGGCAGAGACAGTAGACGGTAGAACATTGAGAGGTCCAGGCAGAGACAGTAGAACACTGAGAGGTCCAGGCAGAGACAGTAGAACACTGAGAGGTCGAGGCAGAGACAGTAGAACACTGAGAGGTCCAGGTAGAGACAGTAGAACACAGAGATCCAGGAAGAGACAGTAGAACACAGAGGTCGAGGCAGAGACAGTAGAACACTGAGAGGTACAGGCAGAGACAGTAGAACACTGAGAGGTCCAGGCAGAGACAGTAGAACACTGAGAGGTCCAGGTAGAGACAGTAGAACACTGAGAGGTCCAGGTAGAGACAGTAGAACACTGAGAGGTCCAGGCAGAGACAGTAGAACACTGAGAGGTCCAGGCAGAGACAGTAGAACACTGAGAGGTCCAGGCAGAGACAGTAGAACACAGAGGTCCAGGCAGAGACAGTAGAACACTGAGAGGTACAGGCAGATAGAGTAGAACACTGAGAGGTACAGGCAGAGACAGTAGAACACTGAGAGGTACAGGCAGATACAGTAGAACACTGAGAGGTCCAGGCAGAGACAGTAGAACACTGAGAGGTCCAGGCAGAGACAGTAGAACACTGAGAGGTACAGGCAGAGACAGTAGACAGTAGAACACAGAGGTCCATGCAGAGACAGTAGAACACTGAGAGGTCCAGGCAGAGACAGTAGAACACTGAGAGGTCCAGGCAGAGACAGTAGAACACTGAGAGGTCCAGGCAGAGACAGTAGAACACTGAGAGGTCCAGGTAGAGACAGTAGAACACTGAGAGGTCCAGGCAGAGACAGTAGAACACTGAGAGGTCCAGAAAGAGACAGTAGAACACAGAGGTCCAGGCAGTGACAGTAGAACACTGAGAGGTCCAGGCAGAGACAGTAGAACACTGAGAGGTCCAGGCAGAGACAGTAGAACACAGAGGTCCAGGCAGAGACAGTAGAACACTGAGAGGTACAGGCAGATAGAGTAGAACACTGAGAGGTACAGGCAGAGACAGTAGAACACTGAGAGGTACAGGCAGATACAGTAGAACACTGAGAGGTCCAGGCAGAGACAGTAGAACACTGAGAGGTCCAGGCAGAGACAGTAGAACACTGAGAGGTACAGGCAGAGACAGTAGACAGTAGAACACAGAGGTCCATGCAGAGACAGTAGAACACTGAGAGGTCCAGGCAGAGACAGTAGAACACTGAGAGGTCCAGGCAGAGACAGTAGTACACAGAGGTCCAGGTAGAGACAGTAGAACACTGAGAGGTCCAGGCAGAGACAGTAGACGGTAGAACATTGAGAGGTCCAGGCAGAGACAGTAGAACACTGAGAGGTCCAGGCAGAGACAGTAGAACACTGAGAGGTCCAGGCAGAGACAGTAGAACACTGAGAGGTCCAGGTAGAGACAGTAGAACACAGAGATCCAGGAAGAGACAGTAGAACACAGAGGTCGAGGCAGAGACAGTAGAACACTGAGAGGTACAGGCAGAGACAGTAGAACACTGAGAGGTCCAGGCAGAGACAGTAGAACACTGAGAGGTCCAGGTAGAGACAGTAGAACACTGAGAGGTCCAGGTAGAGACAGTAGAACACTGAGAGGTCCAGGCAGAGACAGTAGAACACTGAGAGGTCCAGGCAGAGACAGTAGACACTGAGAGGTACAGGCAGAGACAGTAGAACATTGAGAGGTCCAGGCAGAGACAGTAGAACACTGAGAGGTCCAGGCAGAGACAGTAGAACACTGAGAGGTCCAGGCAGAGACAGTAGAACACAGAGATCCAGGAAGAGACAGTAGAACACAGAGGTCGAGGCAGAGACAGTAGAACACTGAGAGGTACAGGCAGAGACAGTAGAACACTGAGAGGTCCAGGCAGAGACAGTAGAACACTGAGAGGTCCAGGCAGAGACAGTAGAACACAGAGATCCAGGAAGAGACAGTAGAACACAGAGGTCGAGGCAGAGACAGTAGAACACTGAGAGGTACAGGCAGAGACAGTAGAACACTGAGAGGTCCAGGCAGAGACAGTAGAACACTGAGAGGTCCAGGCAGAGACAGTAGAACACTGAGAGGTCCAGGCAGAGACAGTAGAACACTGAGAGGTACAGGCAGAGACAGTAGACAGTAGAACACTGAGAGGTCCAGGAGGAGACAGTAGAACACTGAGAGGTCCAGGCAGAGACGGTAGAACACTGAGAGGTCCAGGCAGAGACAGTAGAACACTGAGAGGTACAGGCAGAGACAGTAGACAGTAGAACACTGAGAGGTCCAGGAGGAGACAGTAGAACACAGAGAGGTCCAGGCAGAGACAGTAGAACACTGAGAGGTCCAGGCAGAGACAGTAGAAGACTGAGAGGTCCAGGCAGAGACAGTAGAACACTGAGAGGTCCATGCAGAGACAGTAGAACACTGAGAGGTACAGGCAGAGACAGTAGAACACTGAGAGGTACAGGCAGAGACAGTAGAAGACTGAGAGGTCCAGGCAGAGACAGTAGAACACTGAGAGGTCCATGCAGAGACAGTAGAACACTGAGAGGTACAGGCAGAGACAGTAGAACACTGAGAGGTCCAGGCAGAGACAGTAGACAGTAGAACACAGAGAGGTCCAGGCAGAGACAGTAGAACACTGAGAGGTACAGGCAGAGACAGTAGAACACTGAGAGGTCCAGGCAGAGACAGTAGACAGTAGAACACTGAGAGGTCCAGGCAGAGACAGTAGAACACTGAGAGGTCCAGGCAGAGACAGTAGAACACTGAGAGGTCCAGGCAGAGACAGTAGACACTGAGAGGTACAGGCAGAGACAGTAGGACACTGAGAGGTCCAGGCAGAGACAGTAGAACACCGAGAGGTCCAGGCAAAGACAGTAGAACACTGAGAGGTCCAGGCAGAGACAGTAGAACACTGAGAGGTACAGGCAGAGACAGTAGAACACTGAGAGGTCCAGGCAGAGACAGTAGAACACTGAGAGGTACAGGCAGAGACAGTAGAACACAGAGGTCCAGGCAGAGACAGTAGAACACAGAGGTCGAGGCAGAGACAGTAGAACATTGAGAGGTACAGGCAGAGACAGTAGAACACAGAGGTCCAGGCAGAGACAGTAGAACACAGAGGTCCAGGCAGAGACAGTAGAACACAGAGGTCCAGGAAGAGACAGTAGAACACAGAGGTCGAGGCAGAGACAGTAGAACATTGAGAGGTACAGGCAGAGACAGTAGAACACAGAGGTCCAGGCAGAGACAGTAGAACACAGAGGTCCAGGCAGAGACAGTAGAACACAGAGGTTTAGGCAGAGACAGTAGAACACTGAGAGGTCCAGGCAGAGACAGTAGAACACTGAGAGGTCCAGGCAGAGACAGTAGAACACTGAGAGGTACAGGCAGAGACAGTAGAACACTGAGAGGTCCATGCAGAGACAGTAGAACACTGAGAGGTTCAGGCAGAGACAGTAGAACACTGAGAGGTCCAGGCAGAGACAGTAGAACACTGAGAGGTTCAGGCAGAGACAGTAGAACACTGAGAGGTCCATGCAGAGACAGTAGAACACTGAGAGGTTCAGGCAGAGACAGTAGAACACTGAGAGGTCCAGGCAGGGACAGTAGAACACTGAGAGGTCCATGCAGAGACAGTAGAACACTGAGAGGTTCAGGCAGAGACAGTAGAACACTGAGAGGTCCAGGCAGAGACAGTAGAACACTGAGAGGTCCAGGCAGAGACAGTAGAACACTGAGAGGTCCAGGCAGAGACAGTAGAACACCGAGAGGTCCAGGCAAAGACAGTAGAACACTGAGATCCAGGAAGAGACAGTAGAACCCTGAGAGGTCCAGGCAGAGACAGTAGAACCCTGAGAGGTCCAGGCAGAGACAGTAGAACACTGAGAGGTCCAGGCAGAGACAGTAGAACACTGAGAGGTCCAGGCAGAGACAGTAGAACATTGAGAGGTCCAGGCAGAGACAGTAGAACACTGAGAGGTCCAGGCAGAGACAGTAGAACACTGAGAGGTCCAGGCAGAGACAGTAGACAGTAGAACACTGAGAGGTACAGGCAGAGACAGTAGAACACAGTAGTCCAGGCAGAGACAGTAGAACACAGAGGTCGAGGCAGAGACAGTAGAACATTGAGAGGTACAGGCAGAGACAGTAGAACACAGAGGTCCAGGCAGAGACAGTAGAACACAGAGGTCCAGGCAGAGACAGTAGAACACAGAGGAACAGGAGGAGACAGTAGAACACTGAGAGGTCCAGGCAGAGACAGTAGAACACTGAGAGGTTCAGGCAGAGAAAGTAGAACACTGAGAGGTCCAGGCAGAGACAGTAGAACACTGAGAGGTCCAGGCAGAGACAGTAGAACACTGAGAGGTCCAGGCAGAGACAGTAGAACACTGAGAGGTTCAGGCAGAGACAGTAGAACACTGAGAGGTCCAGGCAGAGACAGTAGAACACTGAGAGGTCCAGGCAGAGACAGTAGAACACTGAGAGGTCCAGGCAGAGACAGTAGAACACTGAGAGGTTCAGGCAGAGACAGTAGAACACTGAGAGGTACAGGCAGAGACAGTAGGACACTGAGAGGTCCAGGCAGAGACAGTAGAACACCGAGAGGTCCAGGCAAAGACAGTAGAACACTGAGAGGTCCAGGCAGAGACAGTAGAACACTGAGAGGTACAGGCAGAGACAGTAGAACACTGAGAGGTCCAGGCAGAGACAGTAGAACACTGAGAGGTACAGGCAGAGACAGTAGAACACAGAGGTCCAGGCAGAGACAGTAGAACACAGAGTTCGAGGCAGAGACAGTAGAACATTGAGAGGTACAGGCAGAGACAGTAGAACACAGAGGTCCAGGCAGAGACAGTAGAACACAGAGGTCCAGGCAGAGACAGTAGAACACAGAGGTCCAGGAAGAGACAGTAGAACACAGAGGTCGAGGCAGAGACAGTAGAACATTGAGAGGTACAGGCAGAGACAGTAGAACACAGAGGTCCAGGCAGAGACAGTAGAACACAGAGGTCCAGGCAGAGACAGTAGAACACAGAGGTTTAGGCAGAGACAGTAGAACACTGAGAGGTCCAGGCAGAGACAGTAGAACACTGAGAGGTCCAGGCAGAGACAGTAGAACACTGAGAGGTACAGGCAGAGACAGTAGAACACTGAGAGGTCCATGCAGAGACAGTAGAACACTGAGAGGTTCAGGCAGAGACAGTAGAACACTGAGAGGTCCAGGCAGAGACAGTAGAACACTGAGAGGTTCAGGCAGAGACAGTAGAACACTGAGAGGTCCATGCAGAGACAGTAGAACACTGAGAGGTTCAGGCAGAGACAGTAGAACACTGAGAGGTCCAGGCAGAGACAGTAGAACACTGAGAGGTCCATGCAGAGACAGTAGAACACTGAGAGGTTCAGGCAGAGACAGTAGAACACTGAGAGGTCCAGGCAGAGACAGTAGAACACTGAGAGGTCCAGGCAGAGACAGTAGAACACTGAGAGGTCCAGGCAGAGACAGTAGAACACCGAGAGGTCCAGGCAAAGACAGTAGAACACTGAGATCCAGGAAGAGACAGTAGAACCCTGAGAGGTCCAGGCAGAGACAGTAGAACCCTGAGAGGTCCAGGCAGAGACAGTAGAACACTGAGAGGTCCAGGCAGAGACAGTAGAACACTGAGAGGTCCAGCCAGAGACAGTAGAACATTGAGAGGTCCAGGCAGAGACAGTAAAACACTGAGAGGTCCAGGCAGAGACAGTAGAACACTGAGAGGTCCAGTCAGAGACAGTAGACAGTAGAACACTGAGAGGTACAGGCAGAGACAGTAGAACACAGTAGTCCAGGCAGAGACAGTAGAACACAGAGGTCGAGGCAGAGACAGTAGAACATTGAGAGGTACAGGCAGAGACAGTAGAACACAGAGGTCCAGGCAGAGACAGTAGAACACAGAGGTCCAGGCAGAGACAGTAGAACACAGAGGTCCAGGAGTAGACAGTAGAACACTGAGAGGTACAGGCAGAGACAGTAGAACACTGAGAGGTTCAGGCAGAGACAGTAGAACACTGAGAGGTCCAGGCAGAGACAGTAGAACACTGAGAGGTCCAGGCAGAGACAGTAGAACACTGAGAGGTCCAGGCAGAGACAGTAGAACACTGAGAGGTTCAGGCAGAGACAGTAGAACACTGAGAGGTCCAGGCAGAGACAGTAGAACACTGAGAGGTCCAGGCAGAGACAGTAGAACACTGAGAGGTCCAGGCAGAGACAGTAGACAGTAGAACACTGAGAGGTACAGGCAGAGACAGTAGACAGTAGAACACTGAGAGGTACAGGCAGAGACAGTAGAACATTGAGAGGTCCAGGCAGAGACAGTAGAACACTGAGAGGTACAGGCAGAGACAGTAGAACACTGAGAGGTCCAGGCAGAGACAGTAGAACACTGAGAGGTCCAGGCAGAGACAGTAGAACACTGAGAGGTCCAGGCAGAGACAGTAGACAGTAGAACACTGAGAGGTCCAGGCAGAGACAGTAGAACACTGAGAGGTCCAGGCAGAGACAGTAGAACACTGAGAGGTCCAGGCAGAGACAGTAGACAGTAGAACACTGAGAGGTACAGGCAGAGACAGTAGAACATTGAGAGGTCCAGGCAGAGACAGTAGAAAACTGAGAGGTCCAGGTAGAGACAGTAGACAGTAGAACACTGAGAGGTCCAGGCAGAGACAGTAGAACACTGAGAGGTCCAGGCAGAGCCAGTAGAACACTGAGAGGTCCATGCAGAGACAGTAGAACACTGAGAGGTTCAGGCAGAGACAGTAGAACACTGAGAGGTACAGGCAGAGACAGTAGAACACTGAGAGGTCCAGGCAGAGACAGTAGAACACCGAGAGGTCCAAGCAAAGACAGTAGAACACTGATATCCAGGAAGAGACAGTAGAACCCTGAGAGGTCCAGGCAGAGACAGTAGAACCCTGAGAGGTACAGGCAGAGACAGTAGAACACTGAGAGGTCCATGCAGAGACAGTAGAACACTGAGAGGTACAGGCAGAGACAGTAGAACACTGAGAGGTACAGGCAGAGACAGTAGAACACTGAGAGGTCCAGGCAGAGACAGTAGAACCCTGAGAGGTACAGGCAGAGACAGTAGAACCCTGAGAGGTCCAGGCAGAGACAGTAGAACCCTGAGAGGTACAGGCAGAGACAGTAGAACACTGAGAGGTCCAGGCAGAGACAGTAGAACACTGAGAGGTCCAGGCAGAGACAGTAGACAGTAGAACACTGAGAGGTACAGGCAGAGACAGTAGAACATTGAGAGGTCCAGGCAGAGACAGTAGAACACTGAGAGGTCCAGGTAGAGACAGTAGACAGTAGAACACTGAGAGGTCCAGGCAGAGACAGTAGAACACTGAGAGGTCCAGGCAGAGACAGTAGAACACTGAGAGGTCCAATCAGAGACAGTAGAACACTGAGAGGTCCAGGTAGAGACAGTAGAACACTGAGAGGTCCAGGTAGAGACAGTAGAACACTGAGAGGTCCAGGCAGAGACAGTAGAACACTGAGAGGTCCAGGCAGAGACAGTAGAACACTGAGAGGTCCAGGCAGAGACAGTAGAACACTGAGAGGTACAGGTAGAGACAGTAGAACACTGAGAGGTCCAGGCAGAGACAGTAGAACACTGAGAGGTACAGGCAGAGACAGTAGAACACTGAGAGGTCCAGGCAGAGACAGTAGAACACTGAGAGGTCCAGGCAGAGACAGTAGACAGTAGAACACTGAGAGGTACAGGCAGAGACAGTAGACAGTAGAACACTGAGAGGTACAGGCAGAGACAGTAGAACATTGAGAGGTCCAGGCAGAGACAGTAGAACACTGAGAGGTCCAGGCAGAGACAGTAGAACACTGAGAGGTACAGGCAGAGACAGTAGAACACTGAGAGGTACAGGCAGAGACAGTAGAACACTGAGAGGTCCAGGCAGAGACAGTAGAACACTGAGAGGTCCAGGCAGAGACAGTAGAACACTGAGAGGTCCAGGTAGAGACAGTAGAACACTGAGAGGTCCAGGTAGAGACAGTAGAACACTGAGAGGTCCAGGCAGAGACAGTAGAACACTGAGAGGTCCAGGCAGAGACAGTAGAACACTGAGAGGTCCAGGCAGAGACAGTAGAACACTGAGAGGTACAGGTAGAGACAGTAGAACACTGAGAGGTCCAGGCAGAGACAGTAGAACACTGAGAGGTACAGGCAGAGACAGTAGAACACTGAGAGGTCCAGGCAGAGACAGTAGAACACTGAGAGGTCCAGGCAGAGACAGTAGACAGTAGAACACTGAGAGGTACAGGCAGAGACAGTAGACAGTAGAACACTGAGAGGTACAGGCAGAGACAGTAGAACATTGAGAGGTCCAGGCAGAGACAGTAGAACACTGAGAGGTCCAGGCAGAGACAGTAGAACACTGAGAGATACAGGCAGAGACAGTAGAACACTGAGAGGTACAGGCAGAGACAGTAGAACACTGAGAGGTCCAGGCAGAGACAGTAGAACACTGAGAGGTCCAGGCAGAGACAGTAGAACACTGAGAGGTCCAGGCAGAGACAGTAGAACACTGAGAGGTCCAGGCAGAGACAGTAGAACACTGAGAGGTCCAGGCAGAGACAGTAGAACACTGAGAGGTCCAGGCAGAGACAGTAGACAGTAGAACACTGAGAGGTACAGGCAGAGACAGTAGACAGTAGAACACTGAGAGGTACAGGCAGAGACAGTAGAACATTGAGAGGTCCAGGCAGAGACAGTAGAACACTGAGAGGTCCAGGCAGAGACAGTAGAACACTGAGAGGTGCAGGCAGAGACAGTAGAACACTGAGAGGTACAGGCAGAGACAGTAGAACACTGAGAGGTCCAGGCAGAGACAGTAGAACACTGAGAGGTACAGGCAGAGACAGTAGAACACTGAGAGGTCCAGGCAGAGACAGTAGACAGTAGAACACTGAGAGGTACAGGCAGAGACAGTAGACAGTAGAACACTGAGAGTTACAGGCAGAGACAGTAGAACACTGAGAGGTACAGGCAGAGACAGTAGACAGTAGAACCCTGAGAGGTCCAGGCAGCTATCCTGTAACCAGCACTGTCCCCATCTCAGTCCAACCCATGTGTCAGCCCTCAGACAGGTTTCCAGGAAAGCCCAAACAGAAGACAGTAAGACAGGAAAGTCTGGGCTGAGGCAGGCTGAGGCAGGCTGAGGCAGAGTGAGTCAAGCTGAGGCAGGCTGAGGCATGCTGTGGCAGGAGGTACACCATGGTTGCCTCAAGCTTCTAGCTGGGCGGACCCGGTTTCCAGCAGCCAGCAGGGAAACCACTGGTAATGGAGAGATGAACATCATCCTCAAGAAGCCTACTCAGTCAGAACACACAGGGTGAGAGAGTTCTTACTGTGTTCCTTCCAAGGGACACACACACATAACTGTTGTAAGGAAAGTAGGTTAGAAAGGGAACCAGACCCAACATTTTTCAACACATACTCGACTCTCTTCTCTTCCTTCTTCAGGGACTATCTAGATCTCACAGCCCCTTGTCGTTTTTTTCCCCTGTACTTGATACCGGTACCTTTACAGTATGTATTGATGATTGATCTCATCTTTCTCTGCATCGTTACATTGTCCCCCCTTAGTTTGAAGTTGAAATGAGAGAAAGGCCACTAGCTATGTGGGGAGTGGAGACCTTTGTATAGTTGTATAGACCTGGGAACAGGCTGTGTAGCCACACCAGACCTGGGAACAGACTGTATAGCCAGACCAGACCTGGGAACAGGCTGTATAACCAGACCAGACCTGGGAACAGGCTGTATAGCCACACCAGACCTGGGAACAGGCTGTATAACCAGACCTGGGAACAGGCTGTATAGCCACACCAGACCTGGGAACAGGCTGTATAACCAGACCAGACCTGGGAACAGCCTGTATAACCAGACCAGACCTGGGAACAGGCTGTATAACCAGACCTGGACCTGGGAACAGGCTGTATAGCCACACCAGACCTGGGAACAGGCTGTATAACCAGACCAGACCTGGGAACAGGCTGTATAACCAGACCTGGACCTGGGAACAGGCTGTACAGCCACACCAGGCCAAACACGGGGAAATACACACAATACCCTGAGAGAGAAGGAGACAACATTAGAGGCCTTTTAGGTAACATTAGAGACTTTTAAGACAACATTAGAGGCCTTTGAGACAACATTAGAGACTTTGAGACAACATTAGAGGCCTTTGAGACAACATTGGAGGCCTTTGAGACAACATTAGAGACCTTTGATACAACATTAGAGGCCTTTGAGACAACATTAGAGACTTTGAGACAACATTAGAGGCCTTTGAGACAACATTAGAGGCCTTTGAGATAAAATCAGATGTGTTTGAGGCAACATCAGAGGCCTTTGAGACAACATTAGAGTCCTTTGAGACAACATTAGAGGCCTTTGAGACAACATTAGAGACCTTTGAGACAACATTAGAGGCCTTTGAGACAACATTAGAGGCCTTTGAGACAAAATCAGATGTGTTTGAGGCAACATCAGAGGCCTTTGAGACAACATTAGAGGCCTTTGAGACAATATTAGAGACCTTTGAGTCAACATTAGAGGCCTTTGAGACAACATTAGAGGCCTTTGAGACAACATTAGAGGCCTTTGAGACAAAATCAGATGTGTTTGAGGCAACATCAGAGGCCTTTGAGACAACATTAGAGGCCTTTGAGACAACATTAGAGACCTTTGAGACAACATTAGAGGCCTTTGAGACAACATTAGAGGCCTTTGAGACAACATTAGAGACCTTTGAGACAACATTAGAGACCTTTGAGACAACATTAGAGACCTTTGAGACAACATTAGAGACCTTTGAGGTACTGTACTGTCACATTATCATTGCAATCGACTCTGAATGGAGTACCAATATCAAAACAAAAAGGTAAATGTGAGCTCAAAAGCCATACTGGAGGGAGCCCAATGTGTTTCCATCTACCACACTAACATCAGTCTGATCACCTGATGAATGCCCTAGCCTCAACCCCAACGACCATCAGGGTCATTAAAACAAACAGAACAGCAGAGTATTGAGTGTCACTCACCCAGGTTGTGCTCAGTGAACAACAGCTGGTTGATGGTTGTGTTGAAGCTCCCTAGAATAGAAAAGATGACAAATAAATCCATTTGGATCAAATATTTCAGAGATTAAACAAAAAAATCACACTGGTTGAATTCCTTTTGAAAGGGTGTAGAGTTTCTGGTACTGTAGTAGAGTGATGGGTCCTATTATAACAGACCAGAGAGAGAAGGGATGGGCAGGTCCTAATGGTGAGAGGGACTCACTCTTGCATGGGTACTCAGGTAGAGGAGCCACCTGGTAGGCACTACGGAGGAAGCTGGGCTTGGGTCTCTCCTTCTCCCCCTCAACACCCCTGACCCTGACCTCCCGCTCCCTCTCAGTGGCTGGAGCTTTGAGGAACACCTCCAGGTCTGGGTCTCCTAGATCCCCTTTCCTCCCATCCACCGCCTGCCTTTCCTGGGTCTCCGTGTCTGTGTTGGTCCCCTCCTCCTCCTCCTCCTCCGTCGTCTCCTGCTCCAAGACGTCCTGTTCCATCCTCTCCTCTTCCTCACTCTCCTCCTGCTCTTCCCCGCCGGCGTAGCTCCTCCCATCGCTATCAGTCCCAGACGTTTGCGCCACGAGGATGTCGTCAAAGAATTGGTCGTCATTTATGATGTCAGAGGGAGTGGGCGGGATCAGGTTGATGACAGGCGGAGTCAGGAGGCTATCTGTACCTGAGTAGACAGGTGTGTCGAACAGTATTGGGTCCTCCTCTACCTCCATCTTCTCCTCCTGTTCCTCCTTGCTCCCCCTCCCAAGGTCTCCTCCAGGCTGGAGAGGCAGGGAGGCGAGAGGCTTTTTCAGAGCTCTGCAGACGGCTGACCCATAGCTGGCAGATCGACTGACAGTGCAGAACCTCTGGACTAGTGCCCCCTCCTTCACCCCCTCCTCCTCCTCCTCCTCCTCCTCCTCCTCCTCCTCCTCCTCCTCTTCTCCAGTCAGGGTGAAGCTGGGGTTGACCAGCCCCAGAGCCTGACCTACCCTCAGATCCTCCACAGTGATGTAGATAGCACTGGCCTCTCCCTCCTCTGACACCCCCTGGTCCTCCGCCTGCTCCCCCAGACTGGTCCACTCAGGCTGGGTATCCCTCCCTCCGCTCTGCCCTCTCTGGCTCTGGCCTGGTGGCAGGGCCTTGTCTTCACCCCCCACACTGGAGCAGCAGCACAGCAACCTCCTTGTGAGCCGTTGCATGCTCTCCCTCCACGGATGACACCGATGGAGACGGGGCCCGTGCAACCTCTCTGCCTCCATCGCTAATGCCATGTCTTCCCAATCCCAGAAAAGAACGGATGAATCCAGCAGACGGGGGGGGGATCTGATGCTTCCAACATGGACGGATCGTATTTTCACCAACGTTTCCCCATCCACGTCTGCTATGCCTTCCCTGCCAGTCAAATCCCAATAAATCTGCTATCCTAAGACCCTCCGTCTCAGACCATAAGGAGGCTAGTCATATTGGCAAATATCATGTCATTCTTCATTCTTTCATCCGATAAAGCCAATCACTCTGAAACTGCAGTGATGTCTGCCGTGCCAATCCCCCAAAAAAACTGTGCAGTCTTCAGATCCACACTCAGGACAGCCTCAGACAGGTCCGACACCAACCACAATACATATTGGCAAACGTTCTTCATTCTTCACTGTGGTAAAATAGTCTCTTCCCACATCTGCTGGCGCCATGTCATGAGTCTGACAAGCCGAGCGAGACTATTGGTAAACATTTTCCTTCAGTATTCTGTTTCATCCAGAGATAAGCCTTCGTGGTTCCAGGACGGGGGTAAACAACCACCCACAAACCGTCTGGAGAAACTGCACTGTGCTACTGCTCTAACCCTTTGAATAGGCTCTGGTGGCTTCGCACGCCATGCTACCGTGTCCTCTACAGTCTGTGTTGCTTAGCAAGCAGAGAGCGCTATTCATGTTGCTGCTCTGGGTCAGAGGAACACTTCAAAATGAATAATACGTGTCCCAAATGCCACCCTATTCTCGATATAATACACTACTCTTGACCAGGCCTATGGTCAAAAGTAGTGCACTACAAAGTGAATAAAGGTGCCATTTGGGAAGCAGATTTGTATTAAAGGCCTTTCATATGGAAAGCAGGGTCTCTTGTTCAGATACAGCTCTGCTTTGAAAAGGGCCACACAGTGACAGCGATAACTGGAGGAAAGGAATACAATCTTAACACGCCACTAGTCTTTGACCGTATCGAACAGGACACGTGGTTTTGGTGAACAAAGACAATGTCAGAATCACTACACATACACGGAGGAGTGGAATTACAATTTGGTGTGTGTTAGCGTGACTGTGCGTAATCCCTATATGTACTAAGTCAGTGTCCTCCCCACCTTCGGAGGGCCTGTTGAGGCCCAGTGCTTTGAAGCAGGCGTGTACCCAGGCCAGAGGATGCAGGCTCACACCCACCCACAGGGCCAGCAAGCGGATGCATGGCTCACACACACCACCCCTATGGCATCAGATGGCACGCCTTTCACGCCACAGGCCCAGTCCTGTTGTCAGACGGGTGGGAAGTGAATAAAACCATGCCCCCAGCAACACCACCCAAATTATTGGATTAACAGAGAATGGTTTTCCCAACCAGTTATTTTGTTCTGTGAGTTTTATTGAGGTTGTTTCTCAAAAATACTCATGACTCATATTGTCAGTTATTCATGATTATGACTTACAGGAGAGTGGGGTAAGTTGAGCCAAACCTTGTTTCTTGGAAATCATAATATTTTAACCAAATATTTAGGAAGAGGTCAACATTTCATGGAGTCTGTAAAGTGGTAAGCAAGTGAGGTACAAAAAAACTGATTTGCACCATAAAGTAGATAATTTAAAGATTGTTCTATACATCAGTTGGGGTCTCTATAAGCTTCAATATGAAATCATGAATCTAGCACATACGTACACCCTTGTAGCTGATTAGGCTAAAATAGTCAACACGTTTGCCTTGGGTTAAGTTGAGCCAATGGCCATGAGGTAAGTTGACCCAATGGTTGAGCCAATGGCCATGGGGTAAGTTGACCCAATGGTTGAGCCAATGGCCATGAGGTAAGTTGACCCAATGGTTGAGCCAATGGCCATGAGGTAAGTTGATCCAATGGTTGAGCCAATGGCCATGGGGTAAGCTGACCCAGTGGTTGAGCCAATGGCAAGTTGAGCCAATGAAAGTGTTTTCTTCCCAGGTGTAATGCAAAGCATTACCTCTGGTCTTTTGTAGTTCAGTTGGTAGAGCATGGCACTTGCAACGCCAGGGTAGTGGGTTTGATTCCCGGGACCACCCATACGTAAAAGTCTGCAGGCGTTACTGTAAGTTGCTTTGGATAAAAGCTTCTGCTAAAAGGCATATGAGGTAACAACAGGGACTATGTTAAAAGTGTAGAAAAAGTGCAAAGTGTTTGTTAGGTTCTTGTGTTAAAATACGTTTCAAATGATTAAAATATTATTATTTTTTTAAAGTGATTGTGTTGAATTGTGTTTGGGAAATAAAGATAGACAGATAGACATAGTTTTAAAAAGGTAGTGGTAATATTTCATTCAGTACAGAAATGTAACTTAACCCTGTCCTGTGGCTCATCTTACCCCAACTCTTCGTAAGTTGTGCCAAGAGACCACTTGTTTTGGACAAGCTATGTTTTCAAAACAGTAATGTTTACATGAATTCTGATTATTTCCAGGGAAACACAACATCCTGAAGTATATCTAGAATCTTCGTTAGAAAGAATACTGTACACTGAGTGGACAAAACATTAAGAACACCTGCTCTTTCCATGACACAGACTGACCAGGTGAATCCAGGTGAAAGCTATGGTCCCTTATCGATGTCACTTGTTAAATTCACTTCAATCAGTATAGATGAAGGGGAGGAGACAGGTTAAAGAAGGATATTTAAGCCTTGAGTCAATTGAGATATGGATTGTGTATGTGTGCCAATCAGAGGGTGAATGGGCAAGACAATATATTTAAATGTCTTTGAACGGGGTATGGTAGAAGGCTAAGTGTCAGGCGCACTGGTTTGTGTCAATGAATTGCAACGCTGCTGGGTTTTTCATGCTCAACAGTTTCCCGTGTGTATCAAGAATGGTCCATCACCCAAAGGACATCCAGCCAGAGTCAACATGGGGCCAGCATCCCTGTGGAACTCTTTCGACACCTTGTGGAGGCCATGCCCCGACAAGTTGAGGCTGTTCTGAGGGCAAAGGGCGGTGCAACTCAATGTTCGGAAGGTGTTCCTAATGTTTTGTACTCTCAGTGTATTTCCCTTGATGGGAGGGATGCTGAATGTAAAAAAAAATCTCAACTTACCCCACTCTCCCCTACTATCACAATGTGTCTATGCACCAGTCAACTGGATGGCTTTACAGGAAATATGTCTTCTACCTTTTTATTGTTCTGGGAGTTTATTGGTTCTCAAGAAGACAGAAGACTCATATCCTCAGTCATCATGACTAAGTTACTATCACAATGCATAATGTCCATACACAACCCAACTGGACAGCTATTTCCCCTGTCATAATGTCCATACACAACCCAACTGGACAGCTATTTCCCCTGTCATAATGTCCACACACCACCCAACTGGACAGCTATTTCCCCTGTCATAATGTCCACACACAACCCAACTGGACAGCTATTTCCCCTGTCATAATGTCCACACACCACCCAACTGGACAGCTATTTCCCCTGTCATAATGTCCATACACAACCCAACTGGACAGCTATTTTCCCTGTCATAATGTCCATACACCACCCAACTGAACAGCTATTTCCCCTATTGATATTTTGCTCTATAATGTATTTGTGACGTTGATTAGTTAGAAGACTGAAGACTCATATCGTTAATCATGCCTAAGTTACTATCACAATGTCATATCGCCTGGTGAAAGGTGCAGTTACAAGTGACATATTTCAAGGAAGAATTATCTTCGGAGCCGGAGGACAATACATCTAATGTAAACTACACAAAACAATGAAGCTTACAATTTACAGTGATCCATTATTCCACACTAATGCATGCAGTTCAGACCTCTTTCCATCAGTGTTGAGGTGGATTTACGTCATGATATTGATTCCTTGGCCATAAAAGTTATTTTATGTATCTTTCTTTGGTCATAAAAGTTAGAGCATATATATACACTGCTCAAAAAAATAAAGGGAACACTAAAATAACACATCCTAGATCTGAATGAATGAAATAATCTTATTAAATACTTTTTTCTTTACATAGTTGAATGTGCTGACAACAAAATCACACAAAAATGATCAATGGAAATCAAATTTATCAGCCCATGGAGGTCTGGATTTGGAGTCACACTCAAAATTAAAATGGAAAACCACACTACAGGCTGATCCAACTTTGATGTAATGTCCTTAAAATAAGTCAAAATGAGGCTCAGTAGTGTGTGTGGCCTCCACGTGCCTGTATGACCTCCCTACAACGCCTGGGCATGCTCCTGATGAGGTGGCGGATGGTCTCCTGAGGGATCTCCTCCCAGACCTGAACTAAAGCATCTGCCAACTCCTGGACAGTCTGTGGTGCAACGTGGCGTTGGTGGATGGAGCAAGACATGATGTCCCAGATGTGCTCAATTGGATTCAGGTCTGGGGAACGGGCGGTTCATAGCATCAATGCCTTCCTCTTGCAGGAACTGCTGACACACTCCAGCCACATGAGGTCTAGCATTGTCTTGCATTAGGAGGAACCCAGGGCCAACCGCACCAGCATATGGTCTCACAAGGGGTCTGAGGATCTCATCTCGGTACCTAATGGCAGTCAGGCTACCTCTGGCGAGCACATGGAGGGCTGTGCGGCCCCCCAAAGAAATGCCACCCCACACCATGACTGACCCATCGCCAAACCGGTCATGCTGGAGGATGTTGCAGGCAGCAGAACGTTCTCCACGGGCGTCTCCAGACTCTGTCACGTCTGTCACATGTGCTCAGTGTGAACCTGCTTTCATCTGTGAAGAGCACAGGGCGCCAGTGGCGAATTTGCCAATCTTGGTGTTCTCTGGCAAATGCCAAACGTCCTGCACGGTGTTGGGCTGTAAGCACAACCCCCACCTGTGGACGTCGGGCCCTCATACCACCCTCATGGAGTCTGTTTCTGACCGTTTGAGCAGACACATGCACATTTGTGGCCTGCTGGATGTCATTTTGCAGGGCTCTGGCAGTGCTCCTCCTGCTCCTCCTTGCACAAAGGCGGAGGTAGCAGTCCTGCTGCTGGGTTGTTGCCCTCCTACGGCCTCCTCCACGTCTCCTGATGTACTGGCCTGTCTCCTGGTAGCGCCTCCATGCTCTGGACACTACGCTGACAGACAAAGCAAACCTTCTTGCCACAGCTCGCATTGATGTGCCATCATGGATGAGCTGCACTACCTGAGCCACTTGTGTGGGTTGTAGACTCCGTCTCATGCTACCACTAGAGTGAAAGCACCGCCAGCATTCAAAAGTGACCAAAACATCAGCCAGGAAGCATAGGAACTGAGAAGTGGTCTGTGGTCACCACCTGCAAAACCAGTCCTTTATTGGGGGTGTCTTGCTAATTGCCTATAATTTCCATCTGTTGTCTATCCATTTGCACAACAGCATGTGAAATGTATTGTCAATCAGTGTTGCTTCCTAAGTGGACAGTTTGATTTCACAGAAGTGTGATTGACTTGGAGTTACATTGTGTTGTTTAAGTGTTCCCTTTATTTTTTTTGAGCAGTGTATATTTTATCCAAGTATGTTTTGAAGCATAAACCCTTTGTATTTCAATTAACATTTACAACCAAATGTGTCTTAATTGCTAAGCTTTGCAAAGCTTATTGAAAAGCTCAATGGGAAACGGACTATTCTTACCCACATAAAAGTTGACCCACCATAACACTGTTCTTTAAAATAATTTTTTTTTTTTTTTGTTAGTGATTCTAGTTACTTTCGTAGATGTGTTTTTGCTGACATCAGCAGTAGCATAATGTCCTACACTATTTAGGTAGCTGAGGAGAGGGGACTCCTTCTGCAGGGGTGGTGGTTGTGGTGATGGTGGAGGTGGTGGTGATGGTGGAGGTGGTGGTGGAGGTGGAGGTGGTGGTGATGGTGGTGGAGGTGGTGGTGCTGGTTGTGATGGTGGTGGAGGTGGTGGTGATGGTGGAGGTGGTGGTGGAGGTGGAGGTGGAGGTGGTGGTGGAGGTGGACGTGGTGGTGATGGTGGTGGAGGTGGAGGTGGTAGTGGTGAAGGTGGTGGTGGTGGAGGTGAAGGTAGTGGAGGTGGTGGAGGGCATGAGGAGAGAAGACTTACTAGGAACAAAGCAAGAAAGTACTTAATTAGTCAATACAAAGACACTAAATGTAATTCTATAAGTAAGTAAGTAAGTAAGAAGGTCGGTAGAACTAAGTACCCGGTAATAACTATATCAACATATTGATACTTAGTCCCACCAGTCTCTTTCAAAGTAATACCTAAGAAACACCAATGCACATCCCATAGGTGGGCCTGGCTCCCCAGTGGGTGGGCCTATGCCCTCCCAGGCCCACCTATGGGATGTGCCCCTTCCCAGTCATGTGAAATCCATAGATTAGGGCCTAATGAATGTATTTCAATTGACTGATTTCCTCATATGAACTGTAAAATCTTTAAAATTGTTGCATGTTCAGTAATACATTGTATCTGCGTGGAAACAGACACAACTTGATTTTACAGCCTTGTTACTACAAACATACAGGTAACTAAATGTAAACAGAAACAACAGGAGAGAATATCAACATCAACACAAAAGGATGACATGAAGGTCTTTCAGAATGAGTTTTTCAGCTTTGCCAATAGTGTGCAAAGCTGTCATCAAGGCAAAGGGTGGCTACTTTGAAGAATCTCAAATATAAACTATATTTTGATTTGTTGAACACTTTTTTGGGGTTACTACATGATTCCATATGTGTTATTTCATAGTTTTGATAAAAATAAAGAAAAACCCTTGAATGAGTAGGTGTGTGTTAGTGTAGATGGAGGAGGCTTAATCAAGCTAGTTGTCTTGACTATGTTATTGTCCTTCTCCAAAAGTTTTTTAAAGTATTGACAGGGGACAGAATGCGATCGGACCACCATCTAATTCGATCTGTTCTTAACTAAGAAGAAAATACGTTAAAACTGACTTTTTCCTACATAACATAGTTACAGCAGATCCCCTTATTGTAATGGACCCGTTTAAATGTGCCTTCAGAGGCCATGCAATTCAATACTCATGTTTAAAACAAAAACGATTTAGGTCCAAAGAGTCCATATTAACAAAGGAAATAGAGGGACTAACAGTACAGATAGATGGCAATAAAAACTGTACCATAGAGGCTCAGAATAAGTTAGAGGAAAAACTAAAAGAAATGGAGGAACTTATTCAAGAATGATCAAGTGTAATATATTACAAAAATAAAGCAGCTTGATGGACATTTTTGAAAAATTCACCAAATTATTTTTGAATCTTCAAAATAGAAATGTTACCAAAAATAATTTACAGAAACTCATTATCAATGATGAATCATACATGATTCACTGATTGATTTCTTGAAAGAAGAAGCAAAATATTTTAAGCGTATGTTCTCTTTTCAGTCTCCTCCCTCTCCACTGAATGATTTTAACTGTTAGGACTTTTTTCCTAATAATAGTATAAAATTAACAACAGTACAGAAAGACTCATGTGAAGGCCAAATTACAGAGGAGGAACTTCTTGATGCTATTAAATCTTTTCAGTCCAGAAAAACTCCAGGGCTTGATGGCATTCAAGTAGAGGTATACCAAACTTTTTTTGATGGAATAAAATATCCATTATTATGTAACTACTCCTATACACATAATAGACTATCAGATACTCAGCAAGATGGTCTGATTTCAAAATTACTGAAACAGCACCCAGGTGGTAAATATAAAGATCCAGTCCACTAAAAAAACAAAAAAAAAACTGGAGGCCCCTTACACTTCAATATTGTGATGCATAAATCCTGGCAAAATTTTACCGGATGTTATTCATCCTGATCAGACAGGCTTTTTACATTGGAAATAATATAAGACAATTACTTGAGACAATAGAACACTGAAAAATCTGGGAAACCAGGCCTGGTATTCATAGCAGATTTTGAAAAAGCCATTGATAAAGTATGACTAGATTTTATATATAAATGCCTGGACTATTTGAATGTTGGTGAATCTCTTATACAAATGGCTTAAATAAGGTTGTCCACTGTCTCATTTACCTTTAAGTCATTTAGCAGACGCTCTTATCCAGAGGGACTTACAGTATTGAGTCCATACATTTTCATACTTTTTTCATACTGGTCCCCCTTGGGAATCGAACCCACAACCAAGAGTGTTCAAGAGTGTCCATGCTCTATCAACTGAGCTACATGGGATATTTGTACGGCCATTGAAATGTTGGCTATTAAAATCAGATCCAACTATAATATCAAGGGGTTAGAAATCCAGGGCTTAAAAAACAAGTGTCAATGCATGCCGACGACTCTAGTTTTCTATTAAATCCATCATCTGGATCCCTGTGCAATCTCATTGAGGATCTAGATCACTTCTAGCCTCTCTGGACTAAAACCTAATTATGATAATTGTGCCATATTAAATATTGAATATATAAAATACAACACTTTTACATTACCTATGAAATGGTTTGATGGTGAAGCAGACACACTTGGTATTCATATCCCTAAAGAAAGAAATAAACTCACTACAACACATTTCAATAAAAAGTTAGCAAAAATAGACATGATCTTGCATCCATGTAGAGGTAAATATCTATTTGTGGTCAAATTAGATTACTTTTTTAGTCATATTACAGTTAATGTATTTACTTATGTCACTGCCTACTCCAGACGATTTGTTTTTGAAATTCTATGAGCTAAAAAATATTTCACTTTATTTGGAACGGTAAACCAGACTAAATTAAATGTACATATTTATAAAATTAATATGAGTTTGGGTGGCTAAAATGATTAAATATTAAACCATTAAACCTCTCTCTAAAAGCTTTAGTCATACAAAAGTTAAACTTAAATGCAAACTTTTCATCATTTAGTATAATTTGCATACAACCAAAATATTGGTTGTTATATTTGATCTGGCTTTTCAGGAGGATAACGTTGAAATTGTAACCAGCTTTGTATTGCTTGTTTTAGAAAAGGTGATACTTTGAACAAGGAATCATTTTCAATTAACCGGAAATGAGATTTTGTAATCTGGAAAAGGAAAAATGCCATTTTTGAACAGCGGTTGAGCCATTCTTACTAATCTGCTGGGGAACTAAACATTATTAATGGAAAAACTAAAAACTAAATGTATTATCTTCACTGATTACATTAAGAATGGTGAAGTTATGTCACACATACAGTTATTTACATTTACATTTTAGTCATTTAGCAGACGCTCTTATCCAGAGCGACTTACAGGAGCAATTAGGGTTAAGTGCCTTGCTCAAGAGCACATCGATAGATTTTTCACCTAGTCGGCTCGGAGATTAGAACCAGCGACCTTTCAGTTACTGGCACAACGCTCTTAACCACTAAGCTACCTGCCGCCCCAAAAACCATATATGGGAATGTTTGCTCTATCCAAAGTTATAACCAAAATGAAACCGCAGAAATGGAGGAGTAAAAAGGGGAGAAAGTTTGTCTTAAAAATCTAAATGTATGGCCGATATTTTTTTCTCAGACAAATATAGCAATTTCATTTGAGGACCAAAATGTTGACAGCTGCACCATATGTTGCAAAATAGCTGGGATTAGGTTTTCGATGTTTCGATTCCATGGCACATGGTTTATGAACTGACACACAAAACAACACTCGATTTCAAAAACTTCAAGTTTTTCAATTTAAATCATTCTACAACATTCTGGCCACCAACAGAATGTTATATATGCAGTGCATTCGGAAAGTATTCAGACCCCTTTACTTTTTCCCCATTTTGTTACGTTACAGCCTTATTATAAAATTGATTAAATTGTCCCCCCCTCCCTCAATCTACACACGATACCCCATAACGACAAAGCAAAAACAGTTTTTTAGAAATGTTAACAAATATTATTATTTTTTACTGAAATATCACATTTTCATAAGTATCCAGTCATTTTACTCAGTACTTTGTTGAAGCACCTTTGGCAGCAATTACAGCCTCAAGTCTTCTTGGGTATGATGCTACAAGCCTGGCACACCTGTATTTGGGGAGTTTCCCCCATTCTTCTCTGCATATCCTCTCAAGCTCTGTCAGGTTGGATGGGGAGCGTCGCTACGCAGCTATTTTCAGGTCTGTCTGGAGATGTTCGATCGGGTTCAAGTCCAGGCTCTGGCTGGGCCACTCAAGGACATTCAGAGACTTGTCCCGAAGCCACTCCTGCGTTGTCTTGGCTGTGTGCTTAGGGTCGTTGTCCTGTTGGAAGGTGAACCTTCGCCCCAGTCTGAGGTCCTGAGCGCTCTGGAGAAGGTTTTCATCAAGGATCTCTCTGTACTTTGCTCCATTCATCTTTCCTGACTAGTCTCCCAGTCCCTGCGGCTGAAAAACATCCCAACAGCATGATGCTGCCACCACCATGCTTCACCGTATTGATGGTGCCAGGTTTCTTCCAGACGTGACGCTTGGCATTCACGCCAGAGAGTTCAATCTTGATTTCATCAGACCAGAGAATATTGTTTCTCATGGTCTGAGAGTCCTTTAGGTGCCTTTTGGCAAACTCCAAGTGGGCTGTCATGTGCCTTTTACTGAGGAGTGGCTTCTGTCTGGCCACTCTACCACAAAGGCCTGATTGGTGGAGTGCTGCAGAGATGGTTGTCCTTCTGGAAGATTATCCCATCTCCACAGAGGAACTCTGGAGCTCTGTCAGAGTGACCATCGGGTTCTTGGTCACCTCCCTGACCAAGGCCCTTCTCCCCCAGCTCTAGGAAGAGTCTTGGTGGTTCCAAACTTCTTCCATTTAATGATGGAGGCCTTCCCCAGATCTGTGCCTCGACACAATCCTGTCTCAGAGCTCTACGGACAATTCCTTTGACCTCATGGCTTGGTTTTGGCTCTGACATGCACTGTCAACTGTGGGACCTTATATAGACAGGTGTGTGCCTTTCCAAATCATGTCCAATCAATTGAATTTACCACAGGTGGACTCCAATCAAGTTGTAGAAACATCTCAAGGATGATCAATGGAAACAGGATGCACCTGAGCTCAATTTCGTGTCTCATAGCAAAGGGTCTGAATACTTATGTCAATAAGGTATCTGTTTTTTATTTTAAATACATTTGCAAAAAATTTGTCATTATGGGTTATTGTGTGTAGATTGATGAGGATTTGTTTTATTTAATCCATTTTAGAATAAGGCTGTAATGTAACAAAATGTGGAAAAAGTCAAGGGGTCTGAATACTTTCCGAATGCACCGTAACACTGGTGTTAACCCCACTAGAATCAACAGATATAACACTGGTGTTAACCCCACTAGAATCAACACTGAGATATAACACTTACAACACTTTTTATCACTACACTGAGATTTTAACACCTGCAAATTTGCTGTGTAGACTGTGAGTCTGTAGCAGAGTGGGGGGGGGGAAATAATTCTAAGCTGGATCATTTTACCTCCGAGCTGAACAGAACAAGAAGCTCAAAGGCCCTCAGCTCTGTTACCTTTCCGAGATCTGCACTGTAACAGCGGTGAGAGAGAGAGAGAGAGAGAGAGAGAGAGAGAGAGAGAGAGAGAGAGAGAGAGAGAGAGACAGAGGCAGAGGCAGAGGCAGAGAGAGAGAGAGAGAGAGAGAGAGAGAGAGAGAGAGAGAGAGAGGCAGAGGCAGAGGCAGAGAGAGAGAGAGAGAGAGAGAGAGAGAGAGAGAGCGAGAGAGAGAGAGAGAGAGAGAGAGAGAGAGAGAGAGAGAGAGAGAGAGAGAGAGAGGGAGAGAGAGAGAGGGGGAGAGAGAGAGGGCGAGAGAGACAGAGAGAGAGAGAGAAAGAGAGAGAGAGAGAGAGAGAGAGAGAGAGAGAGAGAGAGAGAGAGAGAGAGAGAGAGAGAGAGAGAGAGAGAGAGAGAGAGAGAGAGAGCAGGGCATAGAAACAAGGGTAGACTCAACCTCAGCTAAAAGCAGTCATAAATGCTAAAAGTAACCACAGCACGTTTTTCACAGTGAACAGGAAGATATTCTGTACTATGTCTTCTTGTTGTGTCAGTTTTAGACCGTGTGCTTTTTTTAAGGAACAATGTGTTCAATAGTCTGTGGCGTCATACAAAGTTAAACGTCTGTATATTTGTCACCACAGTGAGGCAGTGGAGAGTAGAGAAAACGGGAGTCTCCACTCCAATGACTGATTCGTCTGGTATGTGAGAGTTTGGAAACCACACTAGTGCTTTTCATTTACACCAGGGGAGACAGACTCTGGATGATATCTTGATCTGGTATTTGCAAGAATATCAATTTTCAACTATAATCCTTTTTTTTACATGATCTTTAAAGACACACATGCCATGATGTTCAACCACACATGCTATGATGTTCAAACACACAGGCTATGATGTCTGAACAGGTTTTTTCTAAAAGTGGAAGGAAAAATATCAACGATGTGAAGATGATAAAGGTTTCATCATTTTTCTTTCTTTCTTTTAGTATTTTTATTTATCATTTGAACGGTTTTCAATATTCAAATCTAAAGACATTCTGAGAAACAGAATCCCTTCCTATTCATGATAAATGTTGTAACATGCAGTAAGTGACAGAAAGCAGTTAGACACAGACTGGAAGAGTCCCACTGGTATCTCTGGTCGTTCCATTCTCATTAAGATGAAGCCACTAAGCTCAGCACTGGGAGAGACAGGATATTCACTGGTATCTCTGGTCTTTCCATTCTCATTAAGATGAAGCCACTAACTCAGCACTGGAAGAGACAGGATATTCACTGGTATCTCTGGTCGTTCCATTCTCATTAAGATGAAGCCACT
>NC_059192.1:2352389-2362389 GCF_020615455.1 Coregonus clupeaformis
CTGTAACGCTCAGTGAAAAGACATATTAATTCACAATGGGCGTCGAGTATGTCTAGCGGCGTGCTGGACCACAGGCTGAGACAGGATTACACCCAGCTGCTGCCTGCTGCCAACAGCACAACACATTGACCCAGTTGACCTAGTTTCCGCTACGACAACCAACCAGCTTCCAGGATTTCCCAACAACTTGGTTCTATTGTGTGGTTGGTCTTGACCAACCGCTACTCTCTTCCCACCCCCTCTCAAAAAGGAAAACCACTGAAGGCTCATCTGAACCGCCCCCGGGGGTTTAGTTGTTCATTGAAAAGTGGCAGTTGATTGGTTGTTGGCCCATATGAATCAAATCAAATCAAATTTTATTGGCCACATGCGCCGAATACAACAGGTGCAGACATTACAGTGAAATGCTTACTTACAGCCCTTAACCAACAGTGCATTTATTTTAAATAAAAAAGTAAAATAAAACAACAACAAAAAAGTGTTGAGAAAAAAAAGAGCAGAAGTAAAATAAAATAACAGTAGGGAGGCTATATATACAGGGGGGTACCGGTGCAGAGTCAATGTGCGGGGGCACCGGCTAGTTGAGGTAGTTGAAGTAATATGTACATGTGGGTAGAGTTAAAGTGACTATGCATAAATAATTAACAGAGTAGCAGCAGTGTAAAAAGATGGGGTGGGGGTGGGGGTGGGGGGCAGTGCAAATAGTCTGGGTAGCCATTATTAGCTGTTCAGGAGTCTTATGGCTTGGGGGTAGAAGCTGTTGAGAAGTCTTTTGGACCTAGACTTGGCACTCCGGTACCGCTTGCCGTGCGGTGGCAGAGAGAACAGTCTATGACTAGGGTGGCT
Organism: Coregonus clupeaformis; assembly: GCF_020615455.1. Taxonomy (NCBI): domain Eukaryota; kingdom Metazoa; phylum Chordata; class Actinopteri; order Salmoniformes; family Salmonidae; genus Coregonus; species Coregonus clupeaformis. The sequence continues at coordinate 2,353,236 of NC_059192.1, forward strand.
GGAGTCTTTGACAATTTTGAGGGCCTTCCTCTGACACCGCCTGGTATAGAGGTCCCGGATGTCAGGAAGCTTGGCCCCAGTGATGTACTGGGCCGTACGCACTACCCTCTGTAGTGCCTTGCGGTCAGAGGCCAAGCAGTTGCCATACCAGACGGTGATGCAACCAGTCAGGATGCTCTCGATGGTGCAGCTGTAGATTTTTTTGAGGATCTGAGGACCCATGCCAAATCTTTTCAGTCTCCTGAGGGGGAATAGGCTTTGTCGTGCCCTCTTCACGACTGTCTTGGTGTGTTTGGACCATGATAGTTCGTTGGTGATGTGGACACCAAGGAACTTGAAACTCTCAACCTGTTCCACTACAGCCCCGTCGATGAGAATGGGGGCGTGCTCAGTCCTCTTTTCTTTCCTGTAGTCCACAATCATCTCCTTTGTCTTGGTCACGTTGAGGGAGAGGTTGTTATCCTGGCACCACACGGCCAGGTCTCTGACCTCCTCCCTATAGGCTGTCTCATCGTTGTCAGTGATCAGGCCTACCACTGTTGTGTCGTCGGCAAACTTAATGATGGTGTTGGAGTCGTGCCTGGCCATGCAGTCATGGGTGAACAGGGAGTACAGGAGGGGACTGAGCACGCACCCCTGAGGGGCCCCTGTGTTGAGGATCAGTGTGGCAGATGTGTTGTTACCTACCCTTACCACCTGGGGGCGGCCCGTCAGGAAGTCCAGGATCCAGTTGCAGAGGGAGGTGTTTAGTCCCAGGATCCTTAGCTTAGTGATGAGCTTTGAGGGCACTATGATGTTGAATGCTGAGCTGTAGTCAATTAAAAGCATTCTCACGTAGGTGTTCCTCTTGTCCAGGTGGGAAAGGGCAGTGTGGAGTGCAATAGAGATTGCATAATCTGTGGATCTGTTGGGGCGGTATGCAAATTGGAGTGGGTCTAGGGTTTCTGGGATAATGCTGTTGATGTGAGCCATGACCAGCCTTTCAAAGCACTTCATGGCTACAGACGTCAGTGCTACGGGTCAGTAGTCATTTACGCAGGTTATCTTAGAGTCCTTGGGCACGGGGACTATGGTGGTCTTCTTGAAACATGTTGGTATTACAGACTCAGTCAGGGACATGTTGAAAATGTCAGTGAAGACACTTGCCAGTTGGTCAGCACATGCTCGGAGTACACGTCCTGGTAATCCGTCTGGCCCTGTGGCCTTGTGAATGTTGACCTGCTTAAAAGTCTTACTCACATCGGCTACGGAGAGCGTGATCACATAGTCATCCGGAACAGCTGGTGTATAGGAACAATAGGAAGCTAGCCTGGGCAGATGAAAAGCATTGTGGGGGAAATGTCTCAAACAAGGACTGAAACTCTCTCTATTCCTCTAAGAGCAGATTAACATATATCCCTCCCTGTAAAGAAATGTAAATTATTTAGCAGACGCTCTTATCCAGAGCGACTTACATAAGCAATTAGGGTTAAGTGCCTTGCTCAAGGGCACATCAACAGATTTTTCACCTAGTCGGCTAAGGGATTAGAACCAGCGACCTTTCGGTTACTGGTACAACGCTCTTAACCACTAAGCTCCCTGCCGGATGAGGGTGAGTGATTTGGGACTCTGTTATCCTGCTGTCAGCGGTTGTTACGGCTACAATAGTTTAACCTCTTAAGGATCTGACCCTTTTTTTCAATTTTCGTCTAAAGTGACATACCCAAATCTAACTGCTTGTAGCTCAGGACCTGAAGCAAGGATATGCATATTCTTGATACCATTTGAAAAGGAAACACTTTGAAGTTTGTGGAAATGTGAAATTAATGTAGTAGAATATAACACATTAGATCTGGTAAAAGATAATACAAATAAAAAAACATGAAAATGATGAAAAGAGAGAAATGTAAAATTGCAGTTTAGGCACAATTTAGATTTTGGCCACTAGATGGCAGCAGTGTGTGTGCAATGTTTCAGATTGATCCAGTGAAGCATTGCAATACTGGACTATTCTGTATCAAGTCTGCCCAAATGTGCCAAATTGGTCAATTGATACATTTTCAAGTACATAACTATAGAGAACATACAAAAATGATATACAAAAATACAAAAATGATATGGTAAGGAGGAAACAGAGGGAAACAGAGAAACAGAGGGAAACAGGAGGAAAAAGAGGGAAACAGGAGGAAACAGAGGGAAACGGGAGGAAACAGAGGGAAACAGGAGGAAACAGAGGGAAACGGGGAAACAGAGGGAAACAGGAGGAAAAGAGGGAGACTGAGGGAAACAAGAAGAAAACAGAAGAACAGAGGGATACAGAGGGAAACAGATGGAAACAGAAGGAAACAGGGAGAAACAGATGGAAACAGGAGAAAACAGAGGGAAACAGAGGGAAACAGAGGGAAACAGAGGGAAACGGAGGGAAACAGATGGAAACAGAGGGAAACAGAGGGAAACGGGGAAACAGGAGAAAACAGAGGGATACAGAGGGAAACAGAGGGAAACAGGGTGAAACAGGAAAAAACAGGGGCAAACAGAGGGAAACAGAGGGAAACAAGGGGAAACAGGAGGGAAACAGATGGAAACAGACCTTATGAATGGTGATGAGAGGAAGGCCTGAGGGGATGAAGTAGGTGTGGTCAAGTCCCTCTAGTAGGTAGGAGCCCTCTCTGAGAGGTGCATGTCTTGCGTTTCGGGGCTTAAATTCTAGAAGTGCATTGTCAGAAAGGACGATTATGAGGCTCACAAAGGATGCCGGCAAGGTGGAAAAATCTGCCGTTCTGCCCTTGAGCAAAGCAGTTACTGCCCAACAACAACTGATCCCCGATGATGTGGACATGCAGTACCCCGCACCTCTCTGATTCAGAGGGGTTGGGTTAAATGCAGAAGACACATTTCAGTTGAATGCATTCAGTTGTACAACTGACCAGGTATCCACCTGACCCTTTCCTTTCCTCTACACAGTCCCACAACACTACACAGTCCCACAACACTACACAGTCCCACAACACTACACAGTCCCACAACACTACACAGTCCCACAACACTACACAGTCCCACAACACTACACAGTCCCACAACACTACACAGTCCCACAACACTACACAGTCCCACAACACTACACAGTCCCACAACACTACACAGTCCCACAACACTACACAGTCCCACAACACTACACAGTCCCACAACACTACACAGTCCCACAACACTACACAGTCCCACAACACTACACAGTCCCACAACACTACACAGTCCCACAACACTACACAGTCCCAAAACACTACACAGTCCCACAACACTACACAGTCCCACAACACTACACAGTCCCAAAACACTACACAGTCCCACAACACTACACAGTCCCACAACACTACACAGTCCCACAACACTACACAGTCCACAAACACTACACAGTCCCACAACACTACACAGTCCCACAACACTACACAGTCCCACAACACTACACAGTCCCACAACACTACACAGTCCCACAACACTACACAGTCCCACAACACTACACAGTCCCACAACACTACACAGTCCCACAACACTACACAGTCCCACAACACTACACAGTCCCACAACACTACACAGTCCCACAATAGTACACAGTCCCACAATAGTACACATCCAAGCCCTTAGATATGCATTGGAGCTGTATTGAAATATCTGGTTCAAGTTTAAATAAAAGAATAGGAATATTTGATGGTAGATGTGAATGTGGAGACAGTGGAGTTTGGTTGGCTGGCTACCAGTGTGGGAGAAGAACCAGTGTCTGATTAAGATGATGAATATATTTATTAAAAGCCAAACAGACCGTCACCCAACACAAATCTTCTATTGAGGAGACAGTGTCTATTTTTTGAGGGAGCTTCCAAAACTAAACTCATTAATTTCATGACTTTGCTGCATGGAGGATTTTTTTTCTCACTAAAATAACTGTGTGTAACACAATATGCATGTATTTTCACTATGGGCCCGATTCAGACTTTAAAAATGTATGTCTTTCCTACACATGCGTTTCCTACACACTTCTCAGTAGTTGGTATTCAGACGTACCTTATGCAGGTGCGGAACGGGCTTTGCAGGCGTGGTTAAAATCAAATCAAATTTTATTTGCCACATGCGCCGAATACAACAGGTGTAGGTAGACCTTACAGTGAAACGCTTACTTACAAGCCCTTAACCAACAGTGCAGTTGAAAATAAAATAAAAAAGTGAAATAAAACAAATTAAAAAAGCAAATAATTAAAGAGCAGCAGTAAAATAAAACAACAGTAGGGAGGTTAGCTTAACTAAACCGCTGAAAACCCTCCCACTTGCCGACCAACATATTTTCATTCAGTAGAGTTTTTAGTAAAGTACCAGTCAAAAGTTTGGACACACCTACTCATTCAAGGGTTTTTCTTTATTTTTACTATTTTGTATATTGTAGAATAATAGTGAAGACATCAAAACTACGATATAACACATATGGAATCATGTAGTAAACAAAAAAGTGTTAAACAAATCCAAATATATTTTATATTCGAGATTCTTCAAATAGCTACCCTTTGCCTTGATGACAGCTTTGCACACTCTTGGCATTCTCTCAACCAGCTTCATGAGGTAGTCACCTGGAATGCATTTCAATTAACAGGTGTGCCTTCTTAAAAGCACATTTGTGGAATTTCTTTCCTTCTTAATGTGTTTGAGCCAATCAGTTGTGTTGTGATAAGGTGAAGGGGGGGTATACAGAAGATAGCCCTATTTGGTAAAAGACCAAGTCCATATTATGGCAAGAACAGCAAAGAGAAACGACAGTCCATCATTACTTTAGGACATGAAGGTCAGTCAATACGGAACATTTCAAGAACTTTGACAGTTTCTTCAAGTGCAGTGGCAAAAACCATCAAGTGCTATGATGAAACTGGCTCTCATGAGGACCGCCACAGGAATGGAAGACCCAGAGTTACCTCTGCTGCAGAGGATAAGTTCATTAGAGTTACCAGCCTCAAAAATTGCAGCCCAAATAAATGCTTCACAGACTTCAAGTAACAGACACATCTCAACATCAACTGTTCAGAGGAGACTATGTGAATCAGGCCTTCATGGTCAAATTGTTGCAAAGAAACCACTACTAAAGGACACCAATAAGAAGAAGATACTTGCTTGGGCCAAGAAACACGAGCAATGGACATTAGACCAGTGGAAATGTGTCCTTTTGGTCTGGAGTCCAAATTTGAGATTTTTGGTTCCAACCACCGTGTCTTTGTGAGACACGGTGTGGGTAAACGGATGATCTCCGCATGTGTAGTTCCCACCGTAAAGCATGGAGGAGGAGGTGTTATGGTGTGGGGGTGCTTTGCTGGTGAGACTGTCTGTGATTTATTTAGAATTCAAGGCACACTTAACCAGAATGGCTACCTGTCACGATCGCTGACAGATGAAGCGGACCAAGGCGCAGCGTGATATGCTTCCATTTTTTATTAGTACACACACACGAACAAATACAACAAACCAAACGATACGTGAAGTCCTAGGTTAACACCAAAACAAACCTTACGGAACAAGATCCCACAAAATAACAGTGCCAAACAGGCTGCCTAAGTATGGTCCCCAATCAGAGACAACAAGCTACAGCTGCCTCTGATTGGGAACCACCCTGGCCAACATAGATATACATGAACTAGAACACAAACCTAGAAAACTAAAACAATAGAAAATCCACACCCTGGCTCAACATTTAATAGTCCCCAGAGCCAGTGCGTGACACTACCACAGCATTCTGCAGCGATACGCCATCCCATCTGGTTTGGGCTTAGTGGGACTATCATTTGTTTTTCAACAGGACAATGACCCAACACACCTCCAGGCTGTGTAAGGGCTATTTTACCAAGAAGGAGAGTGATGGAGTGCTGCATCAGATGACCTGGTCTCCACAATCCCCCGACCTCAACCCAATTGAGATGGTTTGGGATGAGTCGGACGGCAGAGTGAAGGAAAAGCAGCCAACAAGTGTTTAGAATATGTGGGAACTCCTTCAAGACTGTTGGAAAAGCATTCCAGGTGAAGCTGGTTGAGAGAATGCCAAGAGTGTGCAAAGCTGTCATCAAGGCAAAGGGTGGCTATTTGAAGAACCTCAAATATAAAATATATTTTGATTTGTTTAACACTTTTTTTGGTTACTATATGATTCCATATGTGTCATTTCATAGTTTTGATGTCTTCACTATTATTCTACAATGTAGAAAATAGTAAAAAATAAAGAAAAACCCTTGAATGAGTAGGTGTGTCCAAACCATTGACTGGTACTGTACATTTGTCTTTATCCATCCCTTTAAATAAGGTGTACCTAATTTTGTTGACAGACTCACTATAAGTACATGGAAAAAGAACGGCTTCGGAATATCAGGGATCATTTAAAGGAAAACATCTAAATACCAAGTGCCTTCGGATAGTATTCAGACGCATTGACTTTTTCCACATTTTGTTACGTTACAGCCTTATTCTAAAATGGATAAAATACAAAAATATCCTCAGCAATCTACACACAATACCCCAAAAGCGAAAACAGGTTTGTAGAATTTTTTTGCAAATGTATAATTTTTTTAAACAGAAATACCTTATTTACGTAAGTATACAGACCCTTTGCTATGAGACTCGAAATTGAGCTCAGGTGCATCCTGTTTCCATTGATCATCCTTGAGATGTTTCTACAACTTGATTGTAGTCCACCTGTGGTAAATCCAATTCATGTCAGACCAAAAACCAAAAACCAAAACAAGCCATGAGGTCGAAGGAATTGTCCGTAGAGCTCCGAGACAATATTGTTTTGAGGCACAGATCTGGGGAAGGGTACCAAAACATTTCTGCAGCACTGAAGGTCCCCAAGAACACAGTGGCCTCCATCATTCTTAAATGGAAGAAGTTTGGAACCACCAAGACTCTTCCTAGAGCTGGCCGCCCGGCCAAACTGAGCAATCAGGGGAGAAGGGCCTTGGTCAGGGAGGTAAACAAGAACCTGATGGTCACTCTGACAGAGCTCCAGAGTTCCTCTGTGGAGATGGGAGAACCTTCCAGAAGGACAACCATCTCTGTAGCACCAATCAGGCCTTTACGGTAGAGTGGCCAGACGGAAGCCACTCCTCAGTAAAAGGCACATGACAGCCCGCTTGGAGTTTGCCAAAAGACACCTAAAGACTCTCAGACCATGAGAAACAAGATTCTCTGGACTGATGAAACCAATATTGAACTTTTTGGCCTGAAGCCAAGCATCACGTCTGGAGGAAACCTGTATCCATCCCTACGGTGAAGCATGGTGGAGACAGCATCATGCTCTGGGGATGTATTTCAGCGGCAGGGACTGGGAGACTAGTCAGGATCGAGGCAAAGATGAACGGAGCAAAGTACAGAGAGATCCTTGATGAAAACCTGCTCAGGACCTTAGACTGGGGTGAAGGTTCACCTTCCAACAGTACAATGACCCTAAGCACACAGCCAAGACAACGCAGGAGTGGTTTCGGGACAAGTCTCTGAATGTCCTTGAGTGGCCAATCCAGAGCCCGGACTTGAACCAGATCGAACATCTCTGGAGAGACCTGAAAATAGCTGTGCAGCAACGCTCCCCATCCAACCTGACAGAGCTTGAGAGGATATGCAGAGAAGAATGGGGGAAACTCCCCAAATACAGGTGTGCCAAGCTTGTAACGTCATACCCAAGAAGACCTGAAGCTGTAATCGCTGCCAAAGGTGCTTCAACAAAATACTGAGTAAAGGGATACTTATGTAAATGTGATATTTCAGGGTTTTTTTAAATACATAATTTGCTTAAAAGTCTAAGAAAAACTGTTTTTGCTTTGTCATTACAGGGTATTGTGTGTAGATTGATGAGGGGGAAAACGTTTTTTTTTAGAATAAGGCTGTAATGTAACAAAAGGTGGAAAGGGTCAAGGGGTCTGAATACTTTCCGAATGCACTTTGTGTCTCAGTTTCTGCACCAACTGGTTTAAAAATGCTCTGACCTTGTAGAGTATTTAGCCATATTTTAGGGATAGGAAAGTATGTATGAATCATTAAAAAATACAGGTTTGGAGAGCCTTTACGCACGAAATATATTGCTGAATAAAAAAATACAGTGGTTTTATTCATCCTGAAAGTTGTCATATTCAAGTTCAATCCATAAAATATTGGAAGGTGAGAAAAGTGAACAATAGTCCTATAATTCTATCCTAATAATCCGGGAATTAAACGCTTAAGTTAAGTTAAGTTAAGTAAACTTAACTCGGGTCGACATCGGCCCCTATGTACTGTACATGCCTGTGTTACATGTCTGTGTGATCTCTCTTTCTGCTGGACTGTAATTTGTAGAATAATGTGTGGCATTGTTGTTTACTAGTTTCTGATTGGCTTGAAGGGCATTCTAGAGTGTGCATTATTTATCTGTAATACAGTGAGGGGAAAAAAATATTTGATCCCCTGCTGATTTTGTACGTTTGCCCACTGACAAAGACATGATCAGTCTATAATTTTAATGGTAGGTTTATTTGAACAGTGAGAGACAGAATAACAACAACAAAATCCAGAAAAACGCATGTCAAAAATGTTATACATTGATTTGCATTTTAATGAGGGAAATAAGTATTTGACCCCCTCTCAATCAGAAAGATTTCTGGCTCTCATGTGTCTTTTATACAGGTAACGAGCTGAGATTAGGAGCACACTCTTAAAGGGAGTGCTCCTAATCTCAGCTTGTTACCTGTATAAAAGACACCTGTCCACTGGCCTAGCCAGTCTCCAGACCTTAATACCATAGAAAATCTGTGGAGGGAGCTGAATGTTCGAGTTGCCAAATGTCAGCCTCGAAACCTTAATGATTTGGAGAAGACTGCAAAGAGGAGTGGGACAAAATCCCTCCTAAGATGTGTGCAAACCTGGTGGCCAACTACAAGAAACGTCTGACCTCTGTGATTGCCAACAAGGGTTTTGCCACCAAGTACTAAGTCATGTTTTGCAGAAGGGGTAAAATACTTATTTCCCTCATTACAATGGAAATCAATTCCTAAAAAATTTTACATGCGTTTTTTCTGGATTTTTTTGTTGTTATTCTGTCTCTCACTGTTCAAATAAACCTACCATTAAAATTATAGACTGATCATTTCTTTGTCAGTGGGCAAACATACAAATTCAGCAGGGG
>NC_059192.1:2364889-2402389 GCF_020615455.1 Coregonus clupeaformis
ACTCCCTCTACTGATATAACCTGGGACAGGGCACCCTCTCCCCCCCAACCAAACCAGGTGGTAACAATGGACAAAGCCGGTCTCTGAGAGGTCAGCCATTGAGAGAGTGAATCCCTGGCACTGCCCCCTTGTCTGGCTGCCAACTGGCAACAGAACCACCTCTGTGATGACACACACACTGTCACCACGGTGACTGACTCTACATCAGCGCCTAGAAAATGTCTGACTAATAACTTGAAGCTATGGTGTGTACTGTAAACTCAACCCACCTTATAATCATGCCTTACCCCATGACACAGTAGCAGAGGCTGTCAACCCAGGAGAGTGATATCCTTTCATGTGTTTAGAGGAGGCGCTGCCCAAACTTGGACCGCAGCGACATTTGGTTTGGCCCGTCAGAAAGGGGGGAACTCAGTCGCGGTCCCAACTTACTGTTGAGAGTTAAAATAGTAAAATGTACAAGGTGCAATTTTCGAAATGTGGCTGTGAATCAGCAGTTTCTCCCTTGTTGTGTCAGTCACCTGACAGTCACTCAAATTAGCCCGTGTCAAGCTAAAAAAACGAATGTCAAATCAAATCAAATCAAATTTTATTGGTCACATGCGCCGAATACAACAGGTGCAGACATTACAGTGAAATGCTTACTTACAGCCCTTAACCAACAGTGCATTTATTTTAAACAAAAAAAGTACAAATAAAACAACAACAAAAAAAAGTGTTGAGAAAAAAAAGAGCAGAAGTAAAATAAAGTGACAGTAGGGAGGCTATATATACAGTAAAATAAAGTGACAGTAGGGAGGCTATATATACAGGGGGGTACCGTTGCAGAGTCAATGTGCGGGGGCACCGGCTAGTTGAGGTAGTTGAGGTAATATGTACATGTGGGTAGAGTTAAAGTGACTATTGCTAGATAAGGTAGTCTCGTCAGCTGTCCTAACCTTGTAGTAATCATCACCAAATTACTGACCCGGCACACAGGGCATAGTCAGGAGCCCTGACCTCCAGGGGGGTCCCCATTGATTTTGTTAGTCCCTCTCACTCAGATATCATTTGAACATGGCATAAGGCATGGCAAACTGTGTACAGTGGCAGGAACTTTTGCTTTGAAACTGTAACAAAACAGAAAATTTAACCTCATGGCAAAATGCATAGAATTGCAGAAAATGTACTTTGACAACAAACAAAAATAAAATGAAATGTGTCCACTGCCAAGAAGCACGAACATATCTTGCCTCTGAGGTTTGGGGGGCCCCCCTAAAAGGTTAGAGGCACTTCTACCTGATGAGCTTCCCTGATGTTTTTCCTAAACTTTCCAATACCTTTCTGATGCATTTCAGTCACTTACTGCTGCATTCACAAATTGTTACACTTTTACCATATTCAAGTCATTTGAAACAACTTTGTTGCAGTTTCTGTGCCACAACGGTTACATTTTTAATTGTTAAGTGTCAAGTTGTATGACTACGATTTGATTGTTTAAAGTGTGATTTTTATGATTGCTTTTTTTTTTTACCTTTAATATTTCTAAATAGATCATGTCTGTTTGTTTGGCCCGCGACCTCCCAGATTATATTTTGGACCACCAAGCCCAACAGAAACTTGAGAGTTCTAACTAGCTCAATTAGCTAGGAGAAGTACAATGGCGCTTCATTTCCTGGTCTTCTGAATGGCCTGTTCTATTGGTCACCCTCCTCTCCTCCGGGTTCATTTCCTGTCCTAAAACGGCTGAACGTTCTAATGGTCACCCTCCTCTCCTCCGGGTTCATTTCCTGTCCTAAAACTGTTGAATGTTCTAATGGTCACCCTCCTCTCCTCCGGTTCATTTCCTGTCCTAAACGGCTGAATGTTCTGATGGTCACAGAGCGTCCCTCCCAGTACCAACTATTCCTGGACCCTTTTTTAATGATGCTGTTGTTTTTTTTTCTAGGCCAACTGTCTTTAGTCTAAATGTGTCTCTGTACACATTACGTAGGCACAGTCTGACCCCCATCGAAGGAAGCCTCCATCCCAGACACACAGTGTGATACAGGGTAAACAACACCAACTGTTCCTGGACCTTGACACACATTGCATCCGGAAATATTATCCTTTGACCTTTCTGTCTTTGTCTCTATACCACTGTCTGTATTATAAATAGCCTTGTATGAGCCTTGGTTCATAGGAACGGAACGGCTCATAGGAGCAGGAGTCTATCTCGTGTTTCTGTAGTGAGACAGCTTGATGTACAGTACACCCCCTGGACAGGACACTAGTCTATCTCCTGTTTCTGTAGTGAGACAGCTTGATGTACCAGTACACTCCCTGGACAGGACACTAGTCTATCTCCTGTTTCTGTAGTGAGACAGCTTGATGTACAGTACACCCCCTGGACAGGACTCTAGTCTATCTCTTGTTTCTGTAGTGAGACAGCTTGATGTACAGTACACCCCCTGGACAGGACTCTAGTCTATCTCTTGTTTCTGTAGTGAGACAGCTTGATGTACAGTACACCCCCTGGACAGGACACTAGTCTATCTCCTGTTTCTGTAGTGTGAGACAGTTTGATGTACAGGACACCCCCTGGACAGGACACTAGTCTATCTCCTGTTTCTGTAGTGTGAGACAGTTTGATGTACAGGACACCCCCTGGACAGGACACTAGTCTATCTCCTGTATCTTTAGTGAAACAGCTTAATGTACCAGTACACCCCCTGGACAGGACACTAGTCTATCTCCTGTTTCTGTAGTGAGACAGCTTGATGTACAGTACACCCCCTGGACAGGACACTAGTCTATCTCCTGTTTCTGTAGTGAGACAGCTTGATGTACAGTACACCCCCTAGACAGGACACTAGTCTATCTCCTGTTTCTGTAGTGAGACAGCTTGATGTACCAGTACACCCCCTGGACAGGACACTAGTCTATCTCCTGTTTCTGTAGCAGCTTGATGTACAGTACACCCCCTGGACAGGACACTAGTCTATCTCCTGTTTCTGTAGTGAGACAGCTTGATGTACCAGTACACCACCTGGACAGGACACTAGTCTATCTCCTGTTTCTGTAGTGAGACAGCTTGATGTACAGTACACCCCCTGGACAGGACACTAGTCTATCTCCTGTTTCTGTAGCAGCTTGATGTACCAGTACACCCCCTGGACAGGACACTAGTCTATCTCCTGTTTCTGTAGTGAGACAGCTTGATGTACCAGTACACCCCCTGGACAGGACACTAGTCTATCTCCTGTTTCTGTAGCAGCTTGATATACCAGTACACCCCCTGGACAGGACACTAGTCTATCTCCTGTTTCTGTAATGAGACAGCTTGATGTACAGGACACCCCCTGGACAGGACACTAGTCTACCTCCTGTTTCTGTAGTGAGACAGCTTGTTGTACAGGACACCCCCTGGACAGGACACTAGTCTACCTCCTGTTTCTGTAGTGAGACAGCTTGATGTACAGGACACCCCCTGGACAGGACACTAGTCTATCTCCTGTTTCTGTAGTGAGACAGCTTGTTGTACAGGACACCCCCTGGACAGGACACTAGTCTATCTCCTGTTTCTGTAGTGAGACAGCTTGTTGTACAGGACACCCCCTGGACAGGACACTAGTCTATCTCCTGTTTCTGTAGTGAGACAGCTTGTTGTACAGGACACCCCCTGGACAGGACACTAGTCTACCTCCTGTTTCTGTAGTGAGACAGCTTGTTGTACAGGACACCCCCTGGACAGGACACTAGTCTACCTCCTGTTTCTGTAGTGAGACAGCTTGATGTACAGGACACCCCCTGGACAGGACACTAGTCTATCTCCTGTTTCTGTAGTGAGACAGCTTGTTGTACAGGACACCCCCTGGACAGGACACTAGTCTATCTCCTGTTTCTGTAGTGAGACAGCTTGTTGTACAGGACACCCCCTGGACAGGACACTAGTCTATCTCCTGTTTCTGTAGTGAGACAGCTTGTTGTACAGGACACCCCCTGGACAGGTCACTAGTCTATCTCCTGTTTCTGTAGTGAGACAGCTTGTTGTACAGGACACCCCCTGGACAGGACACTAGTCTATCTCCTGTTTCTGTAGTGAGACAGCTTGTTGTACAGGACACCCCCTGGACAGGACACTAGTCTATCTCCTGTTTCTGTAGTGAGACAGCTTGATGTACAGTACACCCCCTAGACAGGACACTAGTCTATCTCCTGTTTCTGTAGTGAGACAGCTTGTTGTACAGGACACCCCCTGGACAGGACACTAGTCTATCTCCTGTTTCTGTAGTGAGACAGCTTGTTGTACAGGACACCCCCTGGACAGGACACTAGTCTATCTCCTGTTTCTGTAGTGAGACAGCTTTTTGTACAGGACACCCCCTGGACAGGACACTAGTCTATCTCCTGTTTCTGTAGTGAGACAGCTTGTTGTACAGGACACCCCCTGGACAGGTCACTAGTCTATCTCCTGTTTCTGTAGTGAGACAGCTTGTTGTACAGGACACCCCCTGGACAGGACACTAGTCTATCTCCTGTTTCTGTAGTGAGACAGCTTGATGTACCAGTACACCCCCTGGACAGGACACTAGTCTATCTCCTGTTTCTGTAGTGAGACAGCTTGATGTACAGGACACCCCCTGGACAGGACACTAGTCTATCTCCTGTTTCTGTAGTGAGACAGCTTGTTGTACAGGACACCCCCTGGACAGGACACTAGTCTATCTCCTGTTTCTGTAGTGAGACAGCTTGTTGTACAGGACACCCCCTGGACAGGACACTAGTCTATCTCCTGTTTCTGTAGTGAGACAGCTTGTTGTACAGGACACCCCCTGGACAGGACACTAGTCTATCTCCTGTTTCTGTAGTGAGACAGCTTGTTGTACAGGACACCCCCTGGACAGGACACTAGTCTATCTCCTGTTTCTGTAGTGAGACAGCTTGATGTACCAGTACACCCCCTGGACAGGACACTAGTCTATCTCCTGTTTCTGTAGTGAGACAGCTTTTTGTACAGGACACCCCCTGGACAGGACACTAGTCTATCTCCTGTTTCTGTAGTGAGACAGCTTGTTGTACAGGACACCCCCTGGACAGGTCACTAGTCTATCTCCTGTTTCTGTAGTGAGACAGCTTGTTGTACAGGACACCCCCTGGACAGGACACTAGTCTATCTCCTGTTTCTGTAGTGAGACAGCTTGATGTACCAGTACACCCCCTGGACAGGACACTAGTCTATCTCCTGTTTCTGTAGTGAGACAGCTTGATGTACAGGACACCCCCTGGACAGGACACTAGTCTATCTCCTGTTTCTGTAGTGAGACAGCTTGTTGTACAGGACACCCCCTGGACAGGACACTAGTCTATCTCCTGTTTCTGTAGTGAGACAGCTTGTTGTACAGGACACCCCCTGGACAGGACACTAGTCTATCTCCTGTTTCTGTAGTGAGACAGCTTGTTGTACAGGACACCCCCTGGACAGGACACTAGTCAATCTCCTGTTTCTGTAGTGAGACAGCTTGTTGTACAGGACACCCCCTGGACAGGACACTAGTCTATCTCCTGTTTCTGTAGTGAGACAGCTTGATGTACCAGTACACCCCCTGGACAGGACACTAGTCTATCTCCTGTTTCTGTAGTGAGACAGCTTGATGTACCAGTACACCCCCTGGACAGGACACTAGTCTATCTCCTGTTTCTGTAGTGAGACAGCTTGTTGTACAGGACACCCCCTGGACAGGACACTAGTCTATCTCCTGTTTCTGTAGTAAAACAGCTTGATGTACAGGACACCCCCTGGACAGGACACTAGTCTATCTCCTGTTTCTGTAGTGAGACAGCTTGTTGTACAGGACACCCCCTGGACAGGACACTAGTCTATTGCACGGCCTTACCCCCAATATATCTCCTTAATGCTGAGTGTCAAGCAGAGACACGTTGGTTCCCATTTTTACAGTCTTTGGTATGACTCGGCCCGGGGATCAAACTCCCAACCTTACAATCTCAGGGTGGAGTGGCAGACTAGCCACAAGGCCAATGAGTTGGTCCAGCATTCAAAATGTATCTCTCTACACAATGCGTAGGCACAATACATTACCCAGTATTTTACATTTAAAAAATTTTTTATTTAGCAGACGCTCTTATCCAGAGCGACTTATAGGAGCAATTAGGGTTAAGTGCCTTGCTCAAGGGCACATCGACAGATTTTTTCACCTAGTCGGCTCGGGGGATTAGAACCAGCGACCTTTCGGTGTTGCACAGTCTTTACAAGGGTTGGGTTCAACTCCATTTAAATTCAGGAAGTACACTGAAATTCCAATTCTCTTCAATGCTTTTCAATGAGTAAAATGTAGAATTTGAATGTTTTTTTTACAATCTAAATTGACAGGAATTGAAATGGAATTGACCCCAACCCCTAGTCTTTACACTTTCCAGAGAATCCAGTCTCTGTCCCATCCTCTGACTAGACACTAGACGTGTTCTAGTTCAAGTGACGCTGTTCTCCCTCATTTGGTCCTTGTTGTAGAATCAGAATGACGGTCCCGTGTAGCTCAGTTGGTAGAGCATGGCGTTTGCAATGCCAGGGTTGTGGGTTCGTTTCCCACGGGGGACCAGTATGAAAAAATTAATTTAATTAAATGTTTGTAAAAAATGATGTATGCACTCACTAACTGTAAGTCGCTCTGGATAAGAGTGTCTGCTAAATGACGTAAATGTAAATAAGACCAACCATTCTGTTTATTCCTGTCCCGGTCGCTACCCCTGGCTGGTGGGAGGGAGGGAGTATTTGTGTTATTTTCCTCTTCCGCTGTGCATCCTCTCCTCTCCTCTCCTCTCCTCTCCTCTCCTCTCCTCTCCTCTCCTCTCCTCTCCTCTCCCGGGGCTATATTCTATAGCAGACAGCAGTGAGCTGCGCACACACACACACACACACACACACACCCTCTTACCCTCTTGCAGACAGCAGTGGGGTAGCGATTCAACACTCAGGTTGCTGGAGCCTTGACCCCATGGTAACAGGAGAGGTCTGAAGCTATGTTCTTTTCCTTCCTCAAATAGCAACATCACGGTTAGTTAGTTCAGACCCTCCTACTGTTGTGTTGAAGTGGCCTATGACAACCTTTTCATTATGGGGCTTTCTTCTACATCTTTGGTCCTACAACTACGCTTACAACTACAACTACAACTACACCTACAACTACACCTACAACTACACCTACACCTACACCTACACCTACAACTACACCTACACCTACACCTACAACTACAACTACACCTACACCTACACCTACAACTACAACTACAACTACACCTACAACTACACCTACAACTACAACTACAACTACACCTACACCTACAACTACACCTACAACTACACCTACAACTACACCTACAACTACAACTACACCTACAACTACACCTACAACTACACCCACAACTACACCCACAACTACAACTACACCTACAACTACACCTACACCTACAACTACACCTACAACTACACCTACAACTACACCTACAACTACACCTACAACTACAACTACACCTACAACTACACCTACACCTACAACTACACCTACAACTACACCTACACCTACACCTACAACTACACCTACACCTACACCTACAACTACAACTACAACTACAACTACACCTACAACTACAACTACACCTACAACTACACCTACACCTACAACTACACCTACAACTACAACTACACCTACAACTACACCTACACCTACACCTACAACTACACCTACAACTACACCTACAACTACACCCACAACTACACCCACAACTACAACTACACCTACAACTACACCTACACCTACAACTACACCTACAACTACACCTACAACTACGCCTACAACTACAACTACACCTACAACTACACCTACACCTACACCTACACCTCTGAGTGAAGATGCATCTCCTATTCTGTCTAGTTGTTCTCTCTCTCTTTCTAAGGACTATCAGTAGAACATGTGAGCTAAAAACAAGACAGACAGATGGATAGAAAGTACTTAACCAACTTAACACCTCTTAACTGCAGAGAGAATGAGAATCACCTCTTTGATATATTTTAAATCAGATTTTCCAATCTATTTTACTTAATTAACCATGATCACACATTGTGTTTTTATGCTTGTCATGATTAAAGAAATAATCTGTCATGCCTGTGTATTAAATGTTATCTGAACAGTGTAGTATATCAGCATTCACACCCTAATAAAAAATGAAAAGCGGAAAAGACTTCAGTCAATATTCAAGCCCATTGAAAACAGCAAGCCTAAATAAGTTCAGGAGTAGAAATGTGCTTAACAAGTCACATAATACGTTGCATGGACTCACTCTGTGTGCAGTAATAGTGTTCAACATGATTTTTTGCATTGCTACCTCATCTCTGTACCCCACACATACAATTCTGTAAGGTCCCTGAGTCGAGCAGTGAATTTCAAACCACAAAGACCAGGGAGGTTTTCCAATGCCTCGCAAAGAAGGGCACCTTTTGGTAGATGGGTAAAACATTTAAAAAGCAGACATTGAATATCCCTTTGAGCATGGTGAAGTTATTAATTACATTTTGGATGGTGTATCAACACACCCTGTCACTACAAAGATACAGGTGTTCTTCCTAACTTAGTTGCCGGAGAGGAAGGAAACTGCTCAGGGATTTCACCATGAGACCAATGGTGACTTTAAAACAGTTACAGAGTTGAATGACTGTGATAGGAGAAAACTGAGGATGGATCAACAACATTGTAGTCACTCCACAATACTAACCTAACTGACAGATTGAAAAGAAGGAAGCCTGTGCAGAATAAACATATTACAAAAAAAATGCATCCTGTTTGCAACAAGGCACTAAAGTAAAACTGCAAAAAATGTGGCAAAGCAATTCACTTTTTGTCCTGAATACAAAGTGTTATGTTTGGGGCAAATCCAATACAACACACTACTGAGTACCACTCCACATATTTTTAAGCGGTGGCTGCATCATGTTATGGGTATGCTTGTAATCATTAAGGACTGGAGAGTTTTTCAGGATAAAAAAGAAACAAAATGGAGCTAAGCACAGGCAAAATCCTAGAGGAAAACCTGGTTCAGTCTGCTTTCCACCAGATACTGGGAGATGAATTCACCTTTCAGCAGGACAATAACCTAAAACATAAGGCCAACTCTACACTGGAGTTGCTAACCAAGGACAGTGAACGTTCCTGAGTGGCCAAGTTTTGACTTAAAGTTTTGACTTAAATCTACTTGAAAATCTATGGCAAGATTTCAAAATGGCTGTCTAGCAATGATCAACAACCAACTTGACAGAGCTTGAATAATTTTTTTAAGAATAAATTGCAAATAATGTACAATATAGATGTGCAAAGCTCTTCGAGACTTACCCAGAAAGCCTCACATTTGTAATCGCTGCCAAAGGACATTCTAACATGTATTGACTCAGGGGGTTGAATACTCAGTCAAAACTCAGTCACTGTATATTGGGGAACTCAGTCAAAACTCAGTCACGGTATATTGGGGAACACAGTCAAAACTCAGTCACTGTATATTGGGGAACTCAGTCAAAACTTAGTCATGGTATATTGGGGAACACAGTCAAAACTCAGTCACTGTATATTGGGGAACTCAGTCAAAACTCAGTCATGGTATACTGGGGAACACAGTCAAAACTCAGTCATGGTATATAGGGGAACTCAGTCAAAACTCAGTCATGGTATATTGGGGAACACAGTCAAAACTCAGTCACGGTATATAGGGGAACTCAGTCAAAACTCAGTCATGGTATATTGGGGAACACAGTCAAAACTCAGTCACGGTATATTGGGGAACACAGTCAAAACTCAGTCACGGTATATTGGGGAACACAGTCAAAACTCAGTCACGGTATATTGGGGAACACAGTCAAAACTCATTCACGGTATATAGGGGAACTCAGTCAAAACTCAGTCATGGTATATTGGGGAACACAGTCAAAACTCAGTCACGGTATATTGGGGAACACAGTCAAAACTCAGTCACGGTATATTGGGAACACAGTCAAAACTCAGTCACGGTATATTGGGGAACACAGTCAAAACTCATTCACGGTATATAGGGGAACTCAGTCAAAACTCAGTCACGGTATATTGGGGAACACAGTCAAAACTCAGTCACGGTATATTGGGGAACACAGTCAGTCAAATCAAGATAAATTGGCAACGAAACAATTAGGACCTCCCAGACCAAATTTAATAATTCAACAGGTTTCTACTAAAGGCGGAAAGTCCTACACCCGAGGATTTTCCAAAAATTAGTATGAACGAAAAACCTGGCTAGCAGGCTGCGATGTAGCTAATGCAGTCTTCTGCTACCCCCTGCTTACTCTTTCACCCTGAAGGCGGCACGGCAGACAGCACCGCTTGGACAGCGACTGGTGTGTAACGGACATGCACCATCTTTCAGGAAAGATTAAGAAACATGAGCTGTCAAAGACCCACATGGATAGCTGTTTGAGATGGTCTGCTTTGGGGAGTGAACATTGCCACTCAACTGGATGGGGATACAGGCTGGCTGTCCGCCGCCACAACGATGAGGTTAGTGTTGATAATCACAAGTTTACTGGAGAACTGAGACCAAGTAGAGACTTTGGACAGGGTGGATATGGTATAATAAAGGCAGTTTATTCAGAGGTAAAGATATCTGGAATCGCGTGCACGGACCCGTTCGTTATCTGAAGACAATGTTTCATTGTGTGCAGACATTTTATGCAATAAATGAAGTAGGTTGAATCTAGTAGTTCTGATCTTCTGATTGGTCCTGATGAGTTGGGCGAGGTCACCTCCAGGCTAGTGTCACTGTTGCATTGGCTCTGAGTCGGGTTCTCTGTCTTCAAATGTTCAGCCTAAGAGAGGGGATTTGTGTGTGTGTGTGTGTGTGTGTTTAACAGTGATGATGTGTGTGTGTGTGTGTGTGTGTGTGTGTGTGTGTGTGTGTGTTTAACAGTGATGATGTGTGTGTGTGTGTGTGTGTGTGTGTGTGTGTGTGTGTCCTCAGAGCAAGAACTCGTGAGTTGGAAGAACTGAGAGGCCTATGGCGTGGGTGTTGTCCTTGGCCACCTGCTGACAAGGCTGACAAGATAGGACCCTTTTGTCCATTGTTATTGGATAGGAACAGAACTTATAACCAGCTCCTGACCTAAATAGATCTTAGCACAACATTTTACTCAACATATCATATTCCATATTCACTATAACAAATATATTTACTACGACATTAGCAAGAACCGCCACATCCTCAGCCGGCTAATCCAGTGTGTGAAGTTTTGCGGAGTGTTTGAGTTAGCTTTGCGAGGCAAAGATGAAACTGAGGGCTCCACCAACCCTGGTAAGCCAACACTTTTGAGATCAGTCAATAAATGCTTCTGGTATTGACTTATATGCTGCCCCTGTCTTCATGTTGTTGCTGGACATATCTTTTTTAAAATGTGTGTAGGTCACCTAAATCATCAGAAAAATTGCCCCCCCTGAGAATTTTTTCAGGAGCCGCCACTGTGTGTGTGTGGTTAAAACCCAATGCAAAACTCAAGGAGGGAGTTACATGCAGATATCTAGACACAAGGAAAACTAGGCCACCCAGTCTAATTAGCAATTTAATGTTGGTTTTACATCATCACATATTGGCTGTAGCAGGAGGCAGTCAAAAGTAGTAGTTATTTTTCAGCAACTCTGGCTAGTGGCTACGACATGGAGCAACTACAAAGAAGATGTCGTCACACAAAACGTCTCCAATGCAACGTGTAGGGACTGAGTCGTGCATAATCTGTTACAACAGACAGAGGTTGCAGCCTTTTATAATAGGCTATATATTTTTGGGGACTATTCATTCAGATTGCTGCAGGGTTTTTTATTTCAGCGGTTCAAAAAAATATGAGGCAGAGACATCGGCCACATCACCATGGGGGGAGCAGCGAAGGCTACGTACAGTAAGGGAAAAAAGTTTTTGATTTTGTACGTTTGCCCACTGACAGACATGATCAGTCTATCATTTTAATGGGAGGTTTATTTGAACTTGTGAGAGACAGAATAACAACAAAAAAATCCAGAAAAATGCATGTCAAAAATGTTATGAATTGATTTCCATTTTAATGAGGGAAATAAGTATTTGACCCCTCTGCAAAACATGACTTAGTACTTGGTGGCAAAACCCTTGTTGGCAATCACAGAGGTCAGACGTTTCTTGTAGTTGGCCACCAGGTTTGCACACATCTCAGGAGGGATTTGGTCCCACTCCTCTTTGCAGATCTTCTCCAAGTCATTAAGGTTTAGAGGCTGACGTTTGGCAACTCCAACCTTCAGCTCCCTCCACAGATTTTCTATGGGATTAAGGTCTGGAGACTGGCTAGGCCACTCCAGGACCTTAATGTGCTTCTTCTTGAGCCACTCCTTTGTTGCCTTGGCCGTGTGTTCTGGGTCATTGTCATGCTGGAATACCCATCCACAACCCATTTTCAATGCCCTGGTTGAGGGAAGGAGGTTCTCACCCAAGATTTGACGGTACATGGCCCCGTCCATCGTCCCTTTGATGCGGTAAAGTTGTCCTGTCCCCTTAGCAGAAAAACACCCCCAAAGCATAATGGTTCCACCTCCATGTTTGACGGTGGGGATGGTGTTCTTGATGTCATAGGCAGCATTCCTCCTCCTCCAAACACGGCGAGTTGAGTTGATGGCAAAGAGCTCGATTTTGGTCTCATCTGACCACAACACTTTCACCCAGTTCTCCTCTGAATCATTCAGATGTTCATTGGCAAACTTCAGACGGGCCTGTATATGTGCTTTCTTGAGCAGGGGGACCTTGCGGGCGCTGCAGGATTTCAGTCCTTCACGGCAAGTGTGTTACCAATTGTTTTCTTGGTGACTATGGTCCCAGCTGCCTTGAGACCATTGACAAGATCCTCCCGTGTAGTTCTGGGCTGATTCCTCACCGTTCTTATGATCATTGTAACTCCACGAGGTGAGATCTTGCATGGAGCCCCAGGCCGAGGGAGATTGACAGTTATTTTGTGTTTCTTCCATTAGCGAATAATCGCACCAACTGTTGTCACCTTCTCACCAAGTTGCTTGGCGATGGTCTTGTAGCCCATTCCAGCCTTGTTTAGGTCTACAATCTTGTCCCTGACATCCTTGGAGAGCTCTTTGGTCTTGGCCATCGTGGAGAGTTTGGAATCTGATTGATTGATTGCTTCTGTGGACAGATGTCTTTTATACAGGTAACAAACTGAGATTAGGAGCACTCCCTTTAAGAGTGTGCTCCTAATCTCAGCTCGTTACCTGTATAAAAGACACATGGGAGCCAGAAATCTTTCTGATTGAGAGGGGGTCAAATACTTATTTCCCTCATTAAAATGCAAATCAATTTATAACATTTTTGACATGCGTTTTTCTGGATTTATTTTGTTGTTATTCTGTCTCTCACTGTTCAAATAAACCTACCATTAAAATTATAGACTGATCATGTCTTTGTCAGTGGGCAAACGTACAAAATCAGCAGGGGATCAAATATTTTTTCCCTCACTCTAGGATAAAGTTGTGCGTAAAATAACACAGAATGTGATCCGGATCCTTCGCTTTGAGAAAGAGGATTCCAGAGGGGCAGGGAGGGGGCCGAAACTCCGTATTCACAACCACAGCCTTTCCTTTTTAGTCCACAGGGTCTGTATTTAGAGAGAGAAAGGTGTGTGTGGGTGTGTGCACGTGCGAGTGCGTGCGTTCAAATCTGAAGAGTCAACAGCACTGAGCTAAGTACGTCCTTCCTGACAGTTAGCTGTATTAACACACAGACTGAAGCCACAGCCCCCCACACACCACTCACTCACTAAACATGCTTACTTAGGACTGATAGCATCTCTGTCCTGTTTTATTTACCAGCTCAGCCAACCAGACATCATTGTTCCATTCAGTCGTTGGGGGTGGCACAGCTAGCTAACCCCGCTGGAACCACACAATGACCGGCCAAACAAAGTAACGTTGAGGGAGAAAGGGAGAACAGTTAGCTAACACCGCTAGAACCACAAAATCACACTGAAATTGTGGGATTAATTCTGTGTAACTTGGTGTTTTTTTTAGCTGGAATCTTAGCTGGAATCTTTGGGAAAAGGAACTACACTGTGATGCATCTGTGCTCAGTAATAACAAAACATGAACAGAAAACACAGGTGCTGTTGAACACTAATGGGAAATACCCTTAACATACTGTACACACACACACACACGCACACAAACACACACACACACACACACACACACACGCACAGTTCAATGTCACTAGTTAAGGTCGGTAGTTGCTATCAAGAGGTCAAGAGGAATAATGCTTCAATCTGTGTTTAGTTTTTCACCAGTAATGAGCAAGTGGTCTGACCTTAAAAAAATACCATGAGATTGATTCACTTGTCTTGGATCGTTTATACACCCTTAACTCTGACCACGGACACACACACACACACACACACACACACACACACACACACACACACACACACACAAACACACCCTTAACTCCGACCACATATCATTGATGAAGATGGGACCAGCTGTTAGCTATACGAGCCATTCCCGACTAAGTGAAATAATGTCCCTTCCCTCTTTAAATAAATACAGATTCCCCTTGAGGCAAGACATCGTCATATCAGTAGCCGAGACTTATCACTACCCTGTCTAACACGCACAGCAACTTTTAGCCTGCATCCCAAATGGCACCCTATTCCCTATGGTACCTGGTCGAAAGTAGTGCACTACATAGGGAATAGGGTGCTATTTGGGATGTAGTCTTAGACCCAGAGGGTGACTCGAGTAGAACTGTGATTAGACGGTAAAAGCATAAAGTCAACATCCCAAATCCCTATTAAGTATACTATTAATGGCCAGAGCCAATAGGGAATGCTATACAGGGAATAAGGTTCCGTTGGTATGCAGATTGGGACTTAAAACAGTGATATATGTAGTTTGGGTTATTTCATTATTTGGCTGTAAATTATGACATTGTTGAATTAAATATAAAATCATGATCTGTAAATCATGACATTGTTGAATTAAATATAAATTGTGATCTGTAAATCATGTCATTGTTGAATTAAATATAAATCGTGATCTGTAAATCATGACATTGTTGAATTAAATATAAATCATGATGTGTAAATCATGACTATGTTGAATTAAATATAAATCGTGATCTGTAAATCGTCATTGTTGAATTAAATATAAATCGTGATCTGTAAATCATGACATTGTTGAATTAAATATAAATCGTGATCTGTAAATCATGACATTGTTGAATTAAATATAAATTGTGATCTGTAAATCATGTCATTGTTGAATTAAATATAAATCGTGATCTGTAAATCATGTCATTGTTGAATTAAATATAAATCGTGATCTGGAAATCATGACATTGTTGAATTAAATATAAATCATGATCTGTAAATCATGTCATTGTTGAATTAAATATAAATCGTGATCTGTAAATCATGTCATTGTTGAATTAAATATAAATCGTGATCTGTAAATCATGTCATTGTTGAATTAAATATAAATCGTGATCTGTAAATCATGACATTGTTTAATTAAATATAAATCATGACCTGTAAATCATGTCATTGTTGAATTAAATATGAATCGTGATCTGTAAATCATGTCATTGTTGAATTAAACATGAATCGTGATCTGTAAATCATGTCATTGTTGAATTAAATATAAATTGTGATCTGTAAATCATGTCATTGTTGAATTAAATATAAATAGTGATCTGTAAATCATGACATTGTTGAATTAAATATAAATCGTGATCTGTAAATCATGTCATTGTTGAATTAAATATAAATCGTGATCTGTAAAATCATGACATTGTTGAATTAAATGTCCTCTAATTCATCCTCTTTGTGGTGCACTAAGATGTTCTCTTCCTTTTGGCTTTTAGTTGCATATTTCTCCAAGTTTCCACCCATTCATTTTGTCACCGCTTTCGGATAGCAGAGCAGAGCAATTAAATACAGAAGGACAGAAAAAGTTAAATGAGCCAGTCTGCTACTTAAACTGAAGGAATTGTCAACATTCACTTGTTTGTCATCTGAAAAGATCTTGATTTGCTTTGAAACCACAACAATGGGGAAATTATCTCTCTCTCTCTCTCTCTCTCTCTCTCTCTCTCTCTCTCTCTCTCTCTCTCTCTCTCTCTCTCTCTCTCTCTCTCTCTCTCTCTCTCTCTCTCTCTCTCTCTCTCTCTCTCTCTCTCTCTCCCTCCCCCAATCTCACAGCCTGGGTCAGATGATTCTCTCCAGATGATTCCATCTCTCTGCTGCTGGTGATCTCTAAACACCTTCTCTGTCAGCCTGGGTGATTCCCTCTCTCTGATCTCTAAACACCTATCTCTGTCAGCCTGGGTGATTCCCTCTCTCTGATCTCTAAACACCTATCTCTGTCAGCCTGGGTGATTCCCTCTCTCTGATCTCTAAACACCTACCTCTGTCAGCCTGGGTGATTCCCTCTCTCTGATCCCTAAAGACCTACTGGGACAATGAATCAAATACAAATGCCGAGCCTCCTCTTCCTCCCTCATGCATATTCTGTCTCTCCCCCCTCCCTCCTTCCCCTCTGACCAATCAGTAGATCAGTTTTCAGTGAAAGCAGTGCATTCTACTATAACTAGAGATTGAAACAAATACATCTTATCATGGTCTGGTCTGAATAAATGGATGTAGATTTAACTGGGCTGTGGGTCTATGCTGGCTCACTGTGACTGATTTAACTGGGCTGTAGGTCTATGCTGGCTCACTGTGACTGATTTAACTGAGCTGTGGGTCTATGCTGGCTCACTGTGACTGATTTAACTGGGCTGTGGGTCTATGCTGGCTCACTGTGACTGGTTTAACTGAGCTGTGGGTCTATGCTGGCTCACTGTGACTGATTTAACTGAGCTTTGGGTCTATGCTGGCTCACTGTGATTGATTTAACTGGGGATGTGGGTCTATGATGGCTCACTGTGACTGATTTAACTGGACTGTGGGTCTATGATGGCTCACTGTGACTGATTTAACTGGACTGTGGGTCTATGCCGGCTCACTGTGACTGATTTAACTGGAATGTGGGTCTATGATGGCTCACTGTGACTGATTTAACAGGACTGTGGGTCTATGATGGCTCACTGTGACTGATTTAACTGGGGATGTGGGTCTATGATGGCTCACTGTGACTGATTTAACTGGGGATGTGGGTCTGTGATGGCTCACTGTGACTGATTTAACTGGACTGTGGGTCTATGATGGCTCACTGTGACTGATTTAACTGGGCTGTGGGTCTATGCTGGCTCACTGTGACTGATTTAACTGGACTGTGGGTCTATGCTGGCTCACTGTGACTGATTTAACTGGGCTGTGGTTCTATGCTGGCTCACTGTGACTGATTTAACTGGGCTGTGGGTCTATGCTGGCTCACTGTGACTGATTTAACTGAGCTGTGGGTCTATGCTGGCTCACTGTGACTGATTTAACAGAGCTGTGGGTCTATGCTGGCTCACTGTGACTGATTTAACTGGGGATGTGTGTCTATGATGGCTCACTGTGACTGATTTAACTGGACTGTGGGTCTATGATGGCTCACTGTGACTGATTTAACTGGACTGTGGGTCTATGATGGCTCACTGTGACTGATTTAACTGAGCTGTACGTCTATACTAGCTCACTGTGACTGATTTAACTGAGCTGTGGGTCAATGCTGGCTCACTGTGACTGATTTAACTGGGGATGTGGGTCTATGATGGCTCACTGTAACTGATTTAACTGGGGATGTGGGTCTTTGATGGCTCACTGTGACTGATTTAACTGGACTGTGGGTCTATGATGGCTCACTGTGACTGATTTAACTGGACTGTGGGTCTATGCTGGCTCACTGTGACTGATTTAACTGGATTGTGGGTCTATGCTGGCTCACTGTGACTGGTTTAACTGAGCTGTGGGTCTATGCTGGCTCACTGTGACTGATTTAACTGGACTGTGGGTCTATGCTGGCTCACTGTGACTGATTTAACTGGGCTGTGGGTCTATGGTGGCTCACTGTGACTGATTTAACTGGACTGTGGTTCTTTGCTGGCTCACTGTGACTGATTTAACTGAGCTGTGGGTCTATGCTGGCTCACTGTGACTGATTTAACTGGGCTGTGGTTCTATGCTGGCTCACTGTGACTGATTTAACTGGGCTGTGGGTCTATGCTGGCTCACTGTGACTGATTTAACTGAGCTGTGGGTCTATGCTGGCTCACTGTGACTGATTTAACAGAGCTGTGGGTCTATGCTGGCTCACTGTGACTGATTTAACTGGGGATGTGTGTCTATGATGGCTCACTGTGACTGATTTAACTGGACTCTGGGTCTATGCTGGCTCACTGTGACTGATTTAACTGGACTGTGGGTCTATGATGGCTCACTGTGACTGATTTAACTGGACTGTGGGTCTATGATGGCTCACTGTGACTGATTTAACTGAGCTGTACGTCTATACTAGCTCACTGTGACTGATTTAACTGAGCTGTGGGTCTATGCTGGCTCACTGTGACTGATTTAACTGGGGATGTGGGTCTATGATGGCTCACTGTAACTGATTTAACTGGGGATGTGGGTCTTTGATGGCTCACTGTGACTGATTTAACTGGACTGTGGGTCTATGATGGCTCACTGTGACTGATTTAACTGGACTGTGGGTCTATGCTGGCTCACTGTGACTGATTTAACTGGATTGTGGGTCTATGCTGGCTCACTGTGACTGATTTAACTGGACTGTGGGTCTATGCTGGCTCACTGTGACTGATTTAACTGGACTGTGGGTCTATGGTGGCTCACTGTGACTGATTTAACTGGACTGTGGTTCTTTGCTGGCTCACTGTGACTGATTTAACTGAGCTGTGGGTCTATGCTGGCTCACTGTGACTGATTTAACTGGGCTGTGGTTCTATGCTGGCTCACTGTGACTGATTTAACTGGGCTGTGGGTCTATGCTGGCTCACTGTGACTGATTTAACTGAGCTGTGGGTCTATGCTGGCTCACTGTGACTGATTTAACAGAGCTGTGGGTCTATGCTGGCTCACTGTGACTGATTTAACTGGGGATGTGTGTCTATGATGGCTCACTGTGACTGATTTAACTGGACTCTGGGTCTATGCTGGCTCACTGTGACTGATTTAACTGGACTGTGGGTCTATGATGGCTCACTGTGACTGATTTAACTGGACTGTGGGTCTATGATGGCTCACTGTGACTGATTTAACTGAGCTGTACGTCTATACTAGCTCACTGTGACTGATTTAACTGAGCTGTGGGTCTATGCTGGCTCACTGTGACTGATTTAACTGGGGATGTGGGTCTATGATGGCTCACTGTAACTGATTTAACTGGGGATGTGGGTCTTTGATGGCTCACTGTGACTGATTTAACTGGACTGTGGGTCTATGCTGGCTCACTGTGACTGATTTAACTGGACTTAGGGTCTATGCTGGCTCACGGTTACAGGTCTCTACAATCTGATACAGCTCAGGTCAGAATTCCCTGTCATTGTACTGCTGGATCGTCAAACGAATGCATAGAAATAGTCTCAAATCACTGGAAACATTCATCAGAGAGTTGGTCAAATATAGCAAGCTGAGTGTCTGTCTGTGGAACTGCTTTATCACACCAACAGCATGTATAATAATAATATGCCATTTAGCAGACGCTTTCATCCAACGCGACTTACAGTCATGCGTGCATAATTATTATTTTTTTGTGTATGGGTGGTCCCGGGGATCGAACCCACTACCTTGGCGTTACAAGCACCGTGCTCTAACCAGTTGAGCTACACAGGACCAGTCCAGTTCAGCAGTGCCAACAGCTATTACCAGACCACATAGTTTATGTTCCCTGTAGTCCTACTGTAGTGCCTTCCTCTTCCTGACTTTTGAAAAGGTCACACAATAAACACAAACATTAAATTATTATCAACAAGGTGTTTACCTACAGGTCATCTTGAGCAAGTAGGATAGACGTTTTGTGAAAATAGGTACTTTTTTTAAATTTGTGTGGATTTAGTAGCCTACAGCCAGCATTTATTGAAAAAATATATATAAAATCATTGAAAGAGAACTATGTGGATTGAAATCCTTATTTATTCCCAAACCTATTTTCCCTTTTGTACTTTAACTATTTGCACATCGTTACAACACTGTATATAGACATAATATGAGAGAGATCATCCCTGGCCCAGCAGTGAGTCTCTATGTGAGAAAGTCAACGTGTTCGAGTTGTCAGAGACAACAGTACGAACACAGAAGATTTGGCACCCACCATCTCTTGCTGTTCAAGTATCAGAAACATTAGCTGGGAGCTGGGCGGTTCACGGCTTGAGGTTCGACGTGATTTAGCAGTGTAACACAAACCCATTAGTCTGTTGCTGTCTCTGCTATGAGGGAGGCACACACACACACAGACACACACACAGACACACACACACAGAAAGAGAGACACACACACACACACAAACACAGACACACACACAGACACACACAAACACACTCACACACAGACACACACACAGACACACACACACACACAGAGAGAGACACATACACACACACAAACACACACACACACAGACACACACAAACACAGACACACACAGACACACACACAGACACACACACACAGAGAGAGAGACACATACACACACACAAACACAGACACACACACAGACACACACAAACACAGACACACACAGACACACACACAGACACACACACACAGAGAGAGACACATACACACACACAAACACAGACACACACACAGACACACACAAACACAGACACGCACAGACACAAACACACAGACACACACACAAACACACACACACACACACACACAGCGTTCCGACCCAACCCTACTCCATGGTGCAGCATGGAGCCCTATCCCATCAGCAGGTCTGGGCAGCGCTCACAACAAGCAGTTATATAGTGGTTGGGGACAAAAGCACAAACAAGACATTATATACTATTGGAAGGAATGTGTGTATTTCTCTCCAACAATGTGGGCTACATACCAGGATGTATGAACAACGGACCCACATCATGGTGTTCATAATGTATCACCAGAAAACAAAAACAAAAACAACATCAAAAAAATGTTTCTTACCTCACACACAAGTATCCAGTAGTATCCTTCACAAATGTTCAGGCGGACAACGTATAGGGCTATATTTAGGATGGCTGCAGCGATGCCTGGGACGCTCGCCAGTCTTCACTTTCTCTGTGTGTGGAGAAATGACCCGGCTTGTCTAGTGGGATTGGGTGGTGCAGTATGGCATCCTCGGGATTATAAGGTATTAGTGGGGTCCAGATGCAGGGGGCCAGCAGTAAACAGATGGGTTGGGGCTTCTAATACGTACCACGACACACATGTTGTATTTTTCAGGTCACGCAAAGACACATAGGAACGTTCCCCATGTCTTGTCCCCTGAACCACCATGCTGAATATCATGTCATACACCATGAGACCACAGGAGAGTGGGAGGAAACACCATGAGACCACAGGAGAGTGGGAGGGAACACCATGAGACCACAGGAACACCATGAGACCACAGGAGAGTGGGAGGAAACACCATGAGACCACAGGAACACCATGAGACCACAGGAGAGTGAGAGGGAACACCATGAGACCACAGGAGAGTGAGAGGGAACACCATGAGACCACAGGAGAGTGAGAGGGAACACCATGAGACCACAGGAGGGACACTACAGTATGAGAGTACATAACAGAAGATTGTCTTGTTCTGTTTTGCAGTGTGTTGTTGCCGTTGTTTTCTAAAGCGGATTAGACCATATGGACGGACAACCCCCTCTTCTGTGTGGCCCCTCCTCCTCCTCCAGCAAACACACATTTTAAATTTCAGTCATTTAGCAGACGCTCTTATCCAGAGCGACTTACAGTTAGTGAGTGCGTACATTTTTCATACTGACCCCCCGTTGGGAATCGAAACCCACAACCCTGGCGTTGCAAGCGCCATGCTCGACTAACTGAGCTACAGGAGACCCGAGACATCTTTATGAGTGTCTTTCTGGGCCAAACTAGGTCATGTAAAGTATAAAAGATGAAAGACTGTCGTCAAAAGAACTTAGTGTATAGACCAACGCTAGAGGACAGATAGTTGATATCGCTGCAACAGTGAATAAACACATATTCACAAACGCGCCTTTATTGTGAAGAGCCAGGGCACATTACCCCAGGCCACACCCCTTCCCTCCACACCTGTTCCCACTCCCTAATCACCTCTCCTCTACCTTTTCATTCCCCATATAAGCAGCATGCTCCTTCCTACACACTTGAACAGTTTGCTTGGTGATGGCACAGGGTGGCCCCTAGCCATATATATATATATATATATATATATATATATATATATATATATATATATATATATATATATATATATATATATATATATATATATATATCAATGCTAATGCTCCTTTGTAGTTCTGTTCTATTCTCCCTGTAGTCTCCTGGCAGTCTCTTCAGATTGTAGTTCTAAATTCTCCCGTCTGTCTCCTAGCAGTCTCTCCAGACTGTAGTTCTATACTCTCCCGTCAATCTCTTCAGATTGTAGTTCTATATTCTCCTGGCAGTCTCTTCAGTTTGTAGTTCTATATTCTCCCGGCAGTCTCTTCAGTTTGTAGTTCTATTCTCCCTGTAGTCTATTCAGTTTGTAGTTCTATATTCTCCCGTCAGTCTCTTCAGATTGTAGTTCTATATTCTCCTAGCAGTCTCTTCAGTTTGTAGTTCTATATTCTCCCTGTAGTCTATTCAGTTTGTAGTTCTATAGTCTCCTAGCAGTCTCTTCAGATTGTAGTTCTATATTCTCCTGGCAGTCTCTTCAGTTTGTAGTTCTATATTCTCCCTGTAGTCTATTCAGTTTGTAGTTCTATAGTCTCCTAGCAGTCTCTTCAGATTGTAGTTCTATATTCTCCTAGCAGTCTCTTCAGTTTGTAGTTCTATATTCTCCCTGTAGTCTCTTCAGTTTGTAGTTCTATATTCTCCTGGCAGTCTCTTCAGTTTGTAGTTCTATATTCTCCCTGTAGTCTATTCAGTTTGTAGTTCTATATTCTCCCTGTAGTCTCTTCAGATTGTAGTTCTATATTCTCCCTGTAGTCTATTCAGTTTGTAGTTCTATATTCTCCTGGCAGTCTCTTCAGTTTGTAGTTCTATATTCTCCCTGTAGTCTCTTCAGTTTGTAGTTCTATATTCTCCCTGTAGTCTCTTCAGATTGTAGTTCTATATTCTCCTGGCAGTCTCTTCAGATTGTAGTTCTATTCTCCCTGTAGTCTATTCAGTTTGTAGTTCTATATTCTCCTGGCAGTCTCTTCAGTTTGTAGTTCTATATTCTCCCTGTAGTCTATTCAGATTGTAGTTCTATAGTCTCCTAGCAGTCTCTTCAGTTTGTAGTTCTATATTCTCCTGGCAGTCTCTTCAGTTTGTAGTTCTATATTCTCCCTGTAGTCTATTCAGATTGTAGTTCTATAGTCTCCTAGCAGTCTCTTCAGTTTGTAGTTCTATATTCTCCTGGCAGTCTCTTCAGTTTGTAGTTCTATATTCTCCCTGTAGTCTATTCAGATTGTAATTCTATAGTCTCCTAGCAGTCTCTTCAGTTTGTAGTTCTATATTCTCCTGGCAGTCTCTTCAGTTTGTAGTTCTATATTCTCCCTGTAGTCTATTCAGATTGTAGTTCTATAGTCTCCTAGCAGTCTCTTCAGTTTGTAGTTCTATATTCTCCCTGTAGTCTATTCAGATTGTAGTTCTATATTCTCCTGGCAGTCTCTTCAGTTTGTAGTTCTATATTCTCCTGGCAGTCTCTTCAGATTGTAGTTCTATATTCTCCTAGCAGTCTCTTCAGTTTGTAGTTCTATATTCTCCCTGTAGTCTATTCAGTTTGTAGTTCTATATTCTCCCTGTAGTCTATTCAGTTTGTAGTTCTATATTCTCCCTGTAGTCTCTTCAGATTGTAGTTCTATATTCTCCCTGTAGTCTATTCAGTTTGTAGTTCTATATTCTCCTGGCAGTCTCTTCAGATTGTAGTTCTATATTCTCCTGGCAGTCTCTTCAGTTTGTAGTTCTATATTCTCCTGGCAGTCTCTTCAGTTTGTAGTTCTATATTCTCCCTGTAGTCTATTCAGTTTGTAGTTCTATATTCTCCCTGTAGTCTCTTCAGATTGTAGTTCTATATTCTCCCTGTAGTCTATTCAGTTTGTAGTTCTATATTCTCCTGGCAGTCTCTTCAGATTGTAGTTCTATATTCTCCTGGCAGTCTCTTCAGTTTGTAGTTCTATATTCTCCTGGCAGTCTCTTCAGTTTGTAGTTCTATATTCTCCCTGTAGTCTCTTCAGTTTGTAGTTCTATATTCTCCTGGCAGTCTCTTCAGTTTGTAGTTCTATATTCTCCCTGTAGTCTATTCAGTTTGTAGTTCTATATTCTCCCTGTAGTCTATTCAGTTTGTAGTTCTATAGTCTCCTGGCAGTCTCTTCAGTTTGTAGTTCTATATTCTCCTGGCAGTCTCTTCAGTTTGTAGTTCTATATTCTCCCT
This sequence comes from Coregonus clupeaformis, assembly GCF_020615455.1. Taxonomy (NCBI): domain Eukaryota; kingdom Metazoa; phylum Chordata; class Actinopteri; order Salmoniformes; family Salmonidae; genus Coregonus; species Coregonus clupeaformis. The sequence goes on from NC_059192.1 coordinate 2,389,484, forward strand.
GTAGTCTATTCAGTTTGTAGTTCTATATTCTCCCTGTAGTCTATTCAGTTTGTAGTTCTATATTCTCCTAGCAGTCTCTTCAGTTTGTAGTTCTATTCTCCCTGTAGTCACATGGGAGTCTCAGTTTGTAGTTATATATTCTCCCGGTAGTCTCTTGGCGGTCTCTTCAGTTTGTAGTTCTATCTTCTCCCAGCTGTCTCCTAGCAGTCTCTTCAGTTTGTAAACATTTTCAGGACCCTGTCTTTAAAAGATAATTCGTAAAAATCCAAATAACTTCACAGATCTTCATTGTAAAGGGTTTAAACACTGTTTCCCATGCTTGTTCAATGAACCATAAACAATTAATGAACATGCACCTGTGGAATGGTCGTTAAGACACTAACAGCTTACAGACGGTATGCAATTAAGGTCACAGTTATGAAAACTTAGGACACTAAAGAGGCCTTTCTACTGACTCTGAAAAACACAGAAGGAAAGATGCCCAGGGTCCCTGCTCATCTGCATGAACGTGCCTTAGGCATGTGCAAGGAGGCATGAGGACTGCTGATGTGGCCAGGGCAATAAATTGCAATGTCCGTACTGTGAGACGCCTAAGACAGCGCTACAGGGAGACAGGATGGACAGCTGATCGTCATCGCAATGGCAGACCACGTGTAACAACACCTGCACAGGATCGGTACATCCGAACATCACACCTGCGGGACAGGTACAGGATGGCAACAACAACTGCCCGAGTTACACCAGGAACGCACAATCCCTCCATCAGTGCTCAGACTGTCCGCAATAGGCTGAGAGAGGCTGGACTGAGGGCTTGTAGGCCTGTTGTAAGGCAGGTCGTTGAAGGAATGAGCGTTACACCGAGGCCTGTACTCTGGAGCGGGATCAATTTGGAAGTGGAGGGTCCGTCATGGTCTGGGGCGGTGTGTCACAGCATCATCGGACTGAGCTTGTTGTCATTGCAGGCAATCTCAACGCTGTGCGTTACAGGGAAGACATCCTCCTCCCTCATGTGGTACCCTTCCTGCAGGCTCATCCTGACATGACCCTCCAGCATGACAATGCCACCAGCCATACTGCTCGTTCTGTGCGTGATTTCCTGCAAGACAGGAATGTCAGTGTTCTGCCATGGCCAGCGAAGTGCCCAGATCTCAATCCCATTGAGCACGTCTGGGACCTGTTGGATCAGAGGGTGAGGGCTAGGGCCATTCTCCCCAGAAATGTCCGGGAACTTGCAGGAGCCTTGGTGGAAGAGTGGGGTAACATCTCACAGCAAGAACTGGCAAATCTGGTGCAGTCCATGTGGAGGAGAAGCACTGCAGTACTTAATGCAAAATAATCCAAGATGGCGTAGCAGTGTGGTCGTGTATTCTGTAGTGTGCTCATGTAAATAGCCTGTTTCTTTTGTTTTCTTGTCTTTTTCGTAAATATTTCTCAATCTCACTTTTCATCCTTCAACTAAATATACTTTCCTGCAACCCGCCTCACCCAATGTGGAACGGATTCTATTATTTCTTATACCTTTTTATCTAGAACCGGCTGAAACTAGCCAGCTAGCCAGCTAACTAGCTACTTGCTAGCTACTTGCTATTAGCCACCGTTAGCGGTTTTCACCATTGTCCGTGGCCGTGGCCTGCACTACCTACCAGCCAGCTCTAGCCTGGACAATTATCGGCCAGTCTGCACAGCGCGCTACCGACACAGAACATATCGGATTTTCTGCCGGAATCACTGAATCACTGGACCTTTAACACCAGATCATCGCAACTAGCTAGCTGCGACCGAATGGATGTTATTGTTGGCTAATCACCACTGTCCCGAAGCTAGCACCAGTTAGCCTTGAGCTAGCCTCGAGCCAGGCCCATCTCCCGGCTATCTACCTGTCTGTCAACCGGACGGGACCTCCTAGTGTCGACACGGAGCCCCGCCGATCCATCACGACTGGTGTGCCGACGTAATCGCCTGATGTGGTTTCAACAGGCTTCCCGTTGCGACAACCACGAAGATCCATCTGCTAGCCCCGGCCCGCTAGCACACGCAATCAACAGCCGTGCCTCCTGCTCGCCTGTGCCATAGCAGCCATCGAACTGCTCCCGGACTCACCTATTGCTGTTCACTGGACCTTATGATCACTCAGCTACACAGCTGATGCCTGCTGGACTGTTCATTTACACGGTACCCAATCCTGTTTATCTGTCCTGTTTATCTGTTTAGCCTCAGCCCAAACTTTCGTCGCCATTACCAGTTGTTGTCTTAGCTCTCTCGAATAACACCTGTGGTTGATTTATGCCTCTCTCCCATGTCAATATGCCTAGCCTATTGCTGTTTCGGTTAGTTCTTATTATACAATTTCAATGTAGAGCCCCCAGTCCCGCTCAACCTGCCTCAGATAGCTCCTTTGTCCCACCCCCCACACACGCGGAGACCAGCTCAATCGGTGCCTCCAGTGATGCTATCTCTTTCATCACTACCCAACGCTTAGGTTTACCTCCACTGTACTCATATCCTTCCATATCCTCGTCTGTACATAATGCCCTGAATCTATTCTACAACGCCCGGAAATCTGCCCCTTTTATTCTCTGTACCCAACGCACTAGAAGACCAGTTCTTAAAGCCTTTAGCCGTATCCTTATTCTACTCCTCCTCTGTTCCTCTGGTGATGTAGAGGTTAACCCAGGCCCTGTAGCCCCCAGTATCACTCCTACTCCCCAGGCGCTATCATTTGTTGACTTCTGTAACCGTAAAAGCCTTGGTTTCTTGCATGTTAACATCAGAAGCCCCCTCCCTAAGTTTGAGTTATTCACTGCGTTAGCACACTCCGCCAACCCTGATGTTCTAGCAGTGTCTGAAAATGCAGCTGGTGGCCACACCAGATACTGACTGTTACTTTTGATTTTGACCCCCCCTTTGTTCAGGGACACATTATTCACAGTTAGTCACATGTCTGTGGAACTTGTTCAGTTTATGTCTCAGTTGTTGAATCTTATTATGTTCATACAAATATTTACACATGTTAAGTTTGCTGAAAATAAATACAGTTGACAGGATGTTTTTTTTTTTACATTTAAAGTTTAGTCATTTAGCAGACGCTCTTATCCAGAGCGACTTAGAGTTAGTGAGTGCATACATTTTCATACTGGCCCCCCGTGGGAAACAAACCCACAACCCTGGCATTGCAAGCGCCATGCTCTACCAACTGAGCTACAGGGGACTACTTTTTGCTGAGTTTAGTTCTGTTCTATTCTCCCTGTAGTCTCTTCAGTTTGTAGTTCTATATTCTCCTGGCAGTCTATTCAGTTTGTAGTTCTATATTCTCCTGGCTGTCTCTTCAGTTTGTAGTTCTATATTCTCCTGGCAGTCTATTCAGTTTGTAGTTCTAGTCTCCTGGCAGTCTCTTCAGTTTGTAGTTCCATATTCTCCTGGCAGTCTATTCAGTTTGTAGTTCTAGTCTCCTGGCAGTCTGTTCAGTTTGTAGTTCTATATTCTCCTGGCAGTCTCTTCAGTTTGTAGTTCTATATTCTCCTGGCAGTCTATTCAGTTTGTAGTTCTAGTCTCCTGGCAGTCTATTCAGTTTGTAGGTCTAGTCTCCTGGCAGTCTATTCAGTTTGTAGTTCTAGTCTCCTGACAGTCTCTTCAGTTTGTAGTTCTGTATTCTCCTGGCAGTCTCTTCAGTTTGTAGTTCTATATTCTCCTAGCAGTCTCTTCGGTTTGTAGTTCTAGTCTCCTGGCAGTCTATTCAGTTTGTAGGTCTAGTCTCCTGGCAGTCTATTCAGTTTGTAGGTCTAGTCTCCTAGCAGTCTATTCAGTTTGTAGTTCTATATTCTCCTGGCAGTCTCTTCTGTTTGTAGTTCTATATTCTCCTGGCAGTCTCTTCAGTTTGTAGTTCTATATTCTCCTAGTAGTCTCTTCAGTTTGTAGTTCTATATTCTCCTAGCAGTCTATCCAGTTTGTAGTTCTAGTCTCCTGGCAGTCTCTTCAGTTTGTAGTTCTATATTCTCCTGACAGTCTCTTCAGTTTGTAGTTCTGTATTCTCCCTGCAGTCTCTTCAGTTTGTAGTTCTATATTCTCCTAGCAGTCTATTCAGTTTGTAGTTCTAGTCTCCTAGCAGTCTCTTCAGTTTGTAGTTCTATATTCTCCTGGCAGTCTCTTCAGTTTGTAGTTCTATATTCTCCTAGCAGTCTCTTCAGTTTGTAGTTCTCCTGGCAGTCTCTTCAGTTTGTAGTTCTAGTCTCCTGGCAGTCTCTTCAGTTTGTAGTTCTATATTCTGGCACTACTTTGTCATATCTGTACCTTTACTGTATGTGCTCCTAATGTTTCCCTTGTCTCCTAATGTTTCCCTTGTCTCCTAATGTTTCCCTTGTCTCCTAATGTTTCCCTTGTCTCCTAATGTTTCCATTGTCTCCTAATGTTTCCCTTGTCTCCTAATGTTTCCCTTGTCTCCTAATGTTTCCCTTGTCTCCTAATGTTTCCCTTGTCTCCTAATGTTTCCCTTGTCTCCTAATGTTTCCCTTGTCTCTCCAGATCACCACATCAAGACAACTTATCACACCTTTATCAGCCCTTTCGTACAGTAGCTCCATCCATCCCTCTAGTGTCCTCGTTCTCTGCCTTTAGTTTTAGTTAGAAAATACAAGAACTGGAAACCTGGTGTTCAACCAGCATTCTAACAGATGCACAACATTATCAATCCTCAACCCAGTCTAAGATCCAGTTCACCCTAGTCCTTTTATTTAGCGTCTGCTAAATGACTAAAATGTCAAATGTGGGGCGGCAGGTAGCTTAGTGGTTAAGAGCGTTGTGCCAGTAACCGAAAGGTCGCTGGTTTTAATCCCCGAGCCGACTAGGTGAAAAATCTGTCGATGTGCCCTTGAGCAAGGCACTTAACCCTAATTGCTCCTGTAAGTCGCTCTGGATAAGAGCGTCTACTAAATGACTAAAATGTAATGTAAATGTAAAACGTAAAATGTAAAATGTTGATATCACTGTCTCCTGTGAATGCGTCCTGCATTCTATATTCAGTGTTTCCCATTGAGGTCAGTGTTTAAGAGACAGAATTTATGACTGTATAGCGACAACCTCCAGTCTCCCCACTGCCCTCTCCAGGCTCTCTCCCCACTGCCCTCTCCAGTCTCTCTCCCCACTGCCCTCTCCTCTCCGTACAACGGGTAGCTCTGGGCAGGCCACACTCCTCGGAGAGCCTCATATCCCCAGTGACTATTAGTTCAAAGAGTCCATAAATCTGTTGAGTGATTGCTGGTGGTCAATTAAGACTGTGTGAATGACTCCTTGTGGAGAGAACACTCTCATCCATGTCAGACCAGCCAGAAATCAGACTGCCATGGCACTCCGTGTGTGTGTGTGTGTGTGTGTATGTGCAGTAATCTCTATCATGGGCCGGGTACAATGATAAATGGGTCCAGGGAGCAAACAGTATAATGGCAGCCATTGTGCCCACCAGTCAGTCAGCCAGTCAAGTGCAATATTCAGGAAGGCTGGTTCATTACAAACAATAGGGACTCAATCATGTGTGAAATTAGAAAGGCTATCATATCACACACACACAATCACATCAATCATCAGCTCCAAGAAGAACGAATGGGAGGGAGACACAGTCTTTCCGTTTCTTTCTATTGGCTATTATTTTAATATTACAGCATCAGAGTTCTGGGGTCATTTAGCAGGTGCCTTTATAGGATTTGAAGACATCTGGGGCTTAGCCCAAAGCCAGTAGGGGGGGGTCCGGGGACTTCCTCCCCCGGTAAAAAAAATAAAGGAATTTCAATAGCTAAATCCATGAATTTGGTGCTCTTTGAGATGAACATTGCGAGATTAGATCTTTTTCAGTTATTGTTTTAAGAAAGTCATACCAACGATCATTTTGCTATGTGATTTTGAATTTTAAGACCCCTTGAAGCACTACAAAATATATATACAAAAATATTAGAACAATTTAATTTGGCCTTACTGCTCATGTGCCAACTTCTGTCTGTAGCGTCCGAACAGTTTGGCCTACAAACACTAATATAACCCCACTATGGAAAGTTTCACGGGACTCGTCTGAAGGTAACCCATACAAACAAATGGAAGTATGGAGGTAGTTTTGTGGCCCAAAAAATAAGAGGTTAAATATGTGTCCAAAAAATATATATATTTCCTGCGCTTTCTTAAGACCCCTTGACTTTTTCCACATTTTGTTACGTTACAGCCTTATTCTAAAATTGGATTTGAAAAAAATTAAAATCCTCATCAATACCCCCATATTGACAGAGCGAAAACAGGTTTTTATATTTTTTTTGCAAATGTATTGCAAATTAAAATAAATATTTACATAAGTATTCTGACCCTTTGCTATGAGATTCGAAACTGAGCTCATGTGCATCCTTTTTCCATTGATCTTCTCTGCAGATCGTTGAGATGTTTCCACAACTTGATTGGAGTCCACCTGTGGTAAATTCAATTGATTGGACATGATTTGGAAAGGCACACAAATGTCTATATAAGGTCCCACAGTTGACAGTGCATGTCAGAGCAAGAACCAAGGCATGAGGTCGAAGGAATTGTCCGTAGAGCTCCGAGACAGGATTGTGTCAAGGCACAGATCTGGGGAAGGGTACTAAAAAAATCAGCAATGAATGTCCCCAAGAACACAGTGGCCTTCATCATTCTTAAATGGAAAAAGTTTGGAACAACCAAGACTCTTCCTATAGCTGGCCGCCTTGCCAAACTGAGCAATCGGGGGAGAAGGGCCTTGGTCAGGGAGGTGACCAAGAACCCGATGGTCACTCTGACAGAGCTCTAGAGTTCCTCTGTGGAGATGGGAAAACTTTCCAGAAGGACAACCATCTCTGCAGCACTCCACCAATCAGGCCTTTATGGTAGAGTGGCCAGACGGAAGCCACTCCTCAGTAAAAGGCACATGACAGCCCGCTTGGAGTTTCCCAAAAGGCACCTAAAGGACTCTCAGATCATGAGAAACAAGATTCTCTGGTCTGATGAAACCAAGATTGAACTCTTTGGCCTGAATGCCAAGTGTCACGTTTGGAGGAAACCTGGCACCATCCCTACGATGAAGCATGGTGGTGGCAGTATCATGCTGTAGGGATGCTTCGGGACAAGTCTCTGAATGTCCTTGAGTGGCCAAGCCAGAGCATGGACTTGAACCCGATCTAACATCTCTGGAGAGACCTGAAAATAGCTGTGCAGCAACGCTCCCCATCCAACCTGACAGAGCTTGAGAGGATCTGCAGAGAAGAATGGGAGAAACTCCCCAAATACAGGTGTGATAATCTTGTAGTGTCATACCCAAGAAGACTCAAGGCTGTAATTGCTGCCAAAGCTGCTTCAACAAAGTACTGAGTAAATGGTCTGAATACATATCGGCGGCAGGTAGCCAAGTGGGTAAGAGCGTTGGGCCAGTAACTGAAAGGTCGCTGGTTCTCATCCCCGAGCAGACTAGGTGAAAAGTATGCCGACGTGCCCTTGAGCAAGGCATTTAATTCTAATTGCTCCTGTAAGTCGGTCTGGATAAGAGCATCTGCTAAATTACGTATTTAATTTTTATTTATTTGCAAAACAATCTATTTTTGCTTTGTCATTATGGGGTATTGTGTGTAGATTGATGAGAGAAAAAAAACATTTAATCCATTTTAGAATAAGGCTGTAACGTATTAAAATTTGGAAAAAGTCAAGAGGCAGGAATATTTTCTGAAGGCACTGTACAATCAACTCAAAGCTGGCTATCTTTTCCTCTCTTTTTCTGGCTGCCATTCCTTCTAAGTTGAAGTTTGTTTATTTGTCATATACACGTGATACACATGGATTACACAGTGAAATTAAATGTTGATTAAATGCATGTTAACCTCTTGGCAACAATAGAGAAAGTCAGTAGCTAAGTGAATAAAAAGAGTAATACAAATAAAAGCTCAATTAAATAATTGGCCTTTTTTATTAAATAGTTACATAGCCTACAGTGAGGGAAAAAAGTATTTGATCCCCTGCCGATTTTGTACGTTTGCCCACTGACAAAGACATGATCAGTCTATCATTTTAATGGTAGGTTTATTTGAACAGTGAGAGACAGAATAACAACAAAAAAATCCAGAAAAACGCATGTAAAAATTTTTATAAATTGATTTGCATTTTAATGAGGGAAATAAGTATTTGACCCCTCTGCAAAACATGACTTAGTACTTGGTGGCAAAACCCTTGTTGGCAATCAGAGGTCAGACGTTTCTTGTAGTTGGCCACCAGGTTTGCACACATCTCAGGAGGGATTTTTGTTCCACTCCTTTTTGCAGATCTTCTCTAAGTCATTAAGGTTTCGAGGCTGACGTTTGGCAACTCAAACCTTCAGCTCCCTCCACAGATTTTCTATGGGATTAAGGTCTGGAGACTGGCTAGGCCACTCCAGGACCTTAATGTGCTTCTTCTTGAGCCACTCCTTTGTTGCCTTGGCTGAGTGTTTTGGGTCATTGTCGTGCTGGAATACCCATCCATGACCCATGTTCAATGCCCTGGCTGAGGGAAGGAGGTTCTCACCCAAGATTTGATGGTAGATGGCCCCGTCTATCGTCCCTTTGATGCGGTGAAGTTGTCCTGTCCCCTTAGCAGAAAAACACCCCCAAAAGCATAATGTTTCTACCTCCATGTTTGACGGTGGGGATGGTGTTCTTGGGGTCATAGGCAGCATTCCTCCTCCTCCAATCACGGCGAGTTGAGTTAATGCCAAAGAGCTCCATTTTGGTCTCATCTGACCACAACACTTTCACCCAGTTTTCCTCTGAATCATTCAGATGTTCATTGGCAAACTTCAGACGGGCCTGTATATGTGCTTTCTTGAGCAGGGGGACCTTGCGGGCGCTGCAGGATTTCAGTCCTTCACGGCGTAGTGTGTTACCAATTGTTTTCTTGGTTACTATGGTCCCAGCTGCCTTGAGATCATTGACAAGATCCTCCAGTGTAGTTCTGGGCTGTTTCCTCACTGTTCTCATGATCATTGCATCTCCACGAGGTGAGATCTTGCATGGAGCCCCAGGCCGAGGGAGATTGACAGTCCTTTTGTGTTTCTTCCATTGGCGAATAATCGCACCAACTGTTGTCACCTTCTCACCAAGCTGCTTGGGGATGGTCTTGTAGCCCATTCCAGCCTTGTGTAGGTCTACAATCTTGTCCCTGTCATCCTTGGAGAGCTCTTTGGTCTTGGCCATGGTGGAGAGTTTGGAATCTGATTGATTGATTGCTTCTGTGGACAGGTGTCTTTTATACAGGTAACAAACTGAGATTAGGAGCACTCCCTTTAAGAGTGTGCTCCTAATCTTAGCTCATTACCTGTATAAAAGACACCTGGGAGCCAGAAATCTTTCTTTTTGAGAGGGGGTCAAATACTTATTTCCCTCATTAAAATGCAAATCAATTTATAACATTTTTGACATGCGTTTTTCTGGATTTTTTTGTTGTTATTCTGTCTCTCACTGTTCAAATAAACCTACCATTAAAATTATAGACTGATCATTTCTTAGTCAGTGGGCAAACGTACAAAATCAGCAGGGGATCAAATACTTTTTTCCCTCACAGTATATGGAAATAGTCAAGCATGTTTACCTGTAGAATGGAATAGGTTATGAGACCTCTGATTAATTTCATTTAGTCTACCACCTCAACATTGCCCATATTACAGTTTTTTCTGATTGGTTAAGCAAATTTTTTGTAACTATTGGCTATTTTTGCAAAACTCTACACACAAATAAGAAAACCTTTCACCCAATTATCAAAACATTGTAGTTCTCTTGCAAAAGCGAACACAGCTAGATTAACTCTTCACACCTTCTTAAAAATGGTGTTTTCGTATCAAACAGTAAACACAAGCCATCATCTACTAAGCACACAATGTGCCAACTACACACTGATGGTATGAATACAAAACACATCTGGCTTTTGCTTTCTCTGTGTACAGATGTCAATTTGAGGTCATACTTTTGTCATAGTGTCATGTAAACATACAAGGATCCAAACTTCAAGTATTGGTGTTTATTCACACTCATCAAAACCAAGACAAAGTCAGAACACAAAATAGTAATTTCACACAAAAAAGAAAAACAATCAGCCTACATCATGTCGTCTTTCTGGGTCCGGCCACAAAACTTCGTCCACATCGCATGCGATATCCTCCAGTCCAAGGCACCGGGGAAAATATCTCCTTGAATGCCGTATCCAGGCCTGACATGATGCCTGGTCAATATCTCCACATGCCTCCTCCATTGCCTGTAAAAGGGCTACCTGTTGATGAGGATGACGGTCGTACACTTTCCAGCGCCAGGCAGAGAAGAACTCCTCGATGGGATTTAAGAATGGAGAGTATGGAGGGAGGTTGAGTGCCATGAAGAATGGGTGGTCTGTAAACCAGTTGCGGACCAAAGCAGCCCTATGGAAACTAACATTGTCCCATATGATGATATATCGGGTATGCTCTGGTCTCTGAACAGTGAGCATGTCATGTAAGGTGTCCAGGAATGCAATAATGTGTGCAGTGTTGTATGGGCCTAAGGTTGCATGATGATGAACAACACCATTTTGGCTTATAGCTGCACACATGGTTATGTTACCACCACGTTGTCCTGGGACATTGATGATGGCACGGTGTCCAATAATGTTCCTGCCACGTCTCCTGGTTTTACTGAGGTTAAAACCGGCCTCATCTACAAAAAGTAGCTCTTGTCCCATGGCATCTGCTTCTAGTTCCATCACTCTCTGGACAAGACAAAACAAATGCAACACATCAGGCCCATGCACAGCACTACAGTATGCACTTCCAAATTCAGAACCAATGACACTATAGCTTACCTGCACATAGTCATATCGCAGTTGCTTTACACGTTCTGTGTTTCTCTCGAAAGGAACTCTGTAAATTTGCTTCATTCTTATTCTGTGGCGCGCAAGTACACGACTTAGTGCAGAAATACTTACACTGTGTATATTTTGAAAGATGGTGTCATTATCAATTATGCGCTGCTGTATTTCGCGCAGTCTTATTGCATTATTGGCAATCACCATGTTCACTATATGGGTCTCTTGCTCTGGAGTGAACATTCTTCCTCTGCCCCCAACATCTGGACGTCTAGCAATTCTGTAAAGTAACAATTTCAGTATTTTTGCATGTATGGTACTGTTGTGTTTCTCATTAGAGTATGGCAGTGCTACAAAGTAGTTACCGATTCTCATTTCGAAATGTCCTAATGATGCTTGCCACAGTGTAGCGGCTCAAATTAGGCTGAACCCGTTGGCCAGCTTCCCTCAGGGTCATCCCATGGTTGATGACATGGTCCACTATTGTAGCTCTGATGTCATCAGTTATTCTATTTCTTACTCTTCTTACCCTTCCTCTTTCCCCTCCTCGTCCTCTTCTTGCTCCTCCTTGTCCTCTTCCTCTAACTTCCTCTAACCCTCTCGCTTCTTCAACTCCACGTCCTCTTCCTCCAACTTCTTCAACTCCACGTCCTCTCCCTCGGCCTCCTCGGCCTCCTCTGATTCTCACTCTTCTCCCTCTTACTGCTCCTTCCATTGTACTCCACACAGACAGCTTACCTGTGGCTTATTTATAGTGCTTAGGCTGATTGCAAAGTGAACTAATTATCTACAACAGTTTTCACATGTGCAAGTGTGCCAGACAGTTGGCAAAATAGTGTTAATGATAGCCATACATGTGTATAATTTTAATAGGAGTGTGTTGGAAATTTGGTAATTGAGTGTAAGCAGTGAGTTGTGTTTAAAGTTCTGCAAAAAGAGTGTTGTGCAGTGAATTGTGCCTACAGTTTTGTAAAGTGTGTGTTACAAAATTGTAAACTGAGTGCAAAGCAGTGTTTGTGCTTTTAGTTTTGCAAACTCAGTGAGTGGTTTTGCTATACGTATTAATAGTTTTAGAAATTGTGCTACAAGAATCACGATTAGCGCTTAAGCATTCAGAAAAAACTGTAAACAGGGTTAAATATCTAGTTGTAGTAAAGTTAATCTTCACTCCACAGGGGAGCACTGTGTCACTGTCAGAAGATATGTGCTTCAGTCAGAAAAACGTTCTCTCATCTCTTCGGTCTCAGCTAGCTAGCTAGCCAGCCAGTAGCTAGCAAAGTGGCTAAACAGCCAAGCTAGCTACAGAAACGAAAACCCATCAAATACACTCGCTGGAAATAAACACTTTTCATAATATCATGAGTTATAGACGGGTTGGTTGTTTAGCAAAAAAATAAAAAAACGTTGGGGCAAAACAGATGGGGTTGGCTGTTGACAACATGTCAACTATATCTCGTCTCCAATGTTTATTGATAACATAAATACATTTGCACACTGAGCACTTGTTGTCTCAAATACATCTTTCCAGTTGTTGGTTAGCTAGTTAGCGAACATTAGCCATATTAGCCATATTAGCATAGACGTGACATAAGTCCAAACCCCTCAAAACAAGACATGGTGTCAATAATAAGATACAACGGAGCTGAAACAAGCCACCTATGATTCCTCACATGGCAGCTTCTGGTCATTGTTGCTAGCTATCTGACCGTTCAGAATCATAACAACTTATATCTTCCGGCCACATCGATACGTGCACATCATTTTTCGTGACGTTGTCAACCAACCTCTGACTGACACCCAATAGCTTAAAGATGCCGAGCGCTAACGCTAGCTTATTAGCATTAGCCAACCCTAATGCTGAGGGAGACTAGCTAGTTAGCTATCACCAACTCTGCTGTTGCACTTTGACTTTCTGGCTGTTCTGTCCTCTCCACCTCATCCACCGCTGACTGCTCGCTTTTTGAAAAATCGACCCCAAAATATAATATCTAATTTTTTTAAATATATGTATGTATTTATTTTATTTTATTGGACCATCAAACGGTTCATCGGCTGAAACCCGCTGTG